>NC_057795.1:200598706-200608842 GCF_018294505.1 Triticum aestivum
TCGCCGCACCACCGTCGTAGCCGTGCTCCCCGTCGTCTCCACGCCGTCTCACCGTGTCCAGGAGCTCCGCCGCTGTCCACTTCATCGAGCAGCCGAGCCCCGAGCGCTCGCAACGCCCGAGACCACCGCACCGACCTCGCCCGAGCTCACCGTCGCCGGAGATCCCCTTCAACGCCGTCGTCGCTCCGGTCCATCTCCGGCCGCACCAAGAACTCCGTCGCACTCACTGTGAGCTTAGCCATCTTCCCCTCCCTTCCGTTCTTGCTCCCGAGCCGTGTAGCAACCTCCCGGAGCTCAACCGCACCCACCGCCGTGGACCTCGTCGCCGACGTGCTCCCGGTCATCCTCCGGCCACAAGATGGTGTCCATCTTGCTCACCGCGTTCCACAGCACCTAGCTAGCCACTCCACGAGCCTCACCGAACCCTCTAGCACCAAGTTCACCTCCGACCGAACCTCGGTGGCCGCCAAAGTCGTCGCCGGTGTCGACTCCGGCCACCCCGACCCCAACGGGCTCCGCCAAGAGCTGCGGATCGACCTCAGCTCCACTCCGGTGCTCTCCGCGGCCCATTTGGTGGCCGGAATAGCCAAAACCACTCCCGCCGCCGCGTCGGGCTCGCCGGCGGCTAAACGCCGGTGCAGCCGACCCGGGTTTGACCACGGGTGGGCCCTGGTTGACTCCCCTGAGTCAATGACAGGTGGGGCCCAGCCCTGTTAATTAAACAGGATTAGTTTTAATTAAGTTTTAATTAAATTAATCACCCTGACATGCGGGACCCACTGTCAGGTTTGACCTGGACCAGTTCCGTTGACCTGCTGACGTCACACTGACGTCAGGCTGACGCAGTAATTGAATTTCTGGATTTAAATTAAATCAGGAAATTCCAGAATATTATTTAAACTTCAAAAATTCATAACTTTTTTTCTGTAACTCCAATTTGGACAAATTATATATGAAAAATGATCAGAAAAATCCAATCTATCCATCTGTACTATTTTCATGCATGATCAAACAAGTTAAATTGATGTTTTAATCAGAACAAGGAAAAGCACCTTAAAAGGCCATATTTGAATTTGGGATTTGAATCTTTGATTCAAATTTGTTCAAACCCTTCTGATTTTAGTTGCATTAGCCCAACACACTCATATTGCCATGTTCCATGCATGCATCATATTGTTGCATATTGTTTGGTGATGTTTGTGTATCGATGTCCTTTGCGACAGGATCTGTCCCCGAGGAGTACCGTGATTACCCTAACGAAGAACCGTATCCGTGCACCGAACCATCAGGCAAGCAACCAACCATTTGATCATATCGATACAATCCCATGTTCTCGCTCCTGCTCTCTTTTACTGCATTAAGACAACGCGATTCAAACTGCTGTGTGCTACGGTAGTTGAACCCATTTCCTCTGCATGACCTGTCATTGCCACAGTAACTAGATGAAACCCACTAGCATGTGTAGGAGTTGATTGAGCCATATGTATGTGTTGTTCCTATCTTGCTATGCCTGCTATGCTTAGAGTCGTGTCAGGTCTGGTTCATCTGGGTGATGGGCTAGAGTGAAATGATTACGTCGGTAATGAGAGTGGTGTGGTGAACACGATTTGGTAAAGGTATCGATGAGAGGCCATGTAGGAGTACATGGTGGGTTGTTTCATTGAAGCCGACCTTAAGCACTGAGATCTGTATGTGTGATTTAAGAATCAGCTACTACCATACATTGGGCCCTGAAACATGACCCCGCTCGACTTCTTATTCACCCTAGCTCTCTGTCCAGGAGTTGCAAGTAGTTTCTGGTGTTTGTAGCCTACTGGAGGCCGTGGACAGCGCTGACCGTAGGGGTGGGCTGTGATGCGGTAGGTACGTGGCACGGTGTATCGAATACCCGTTAGGTATCTCGGGAACCCTGTTCACATCGTTCGGGGCCGTATGGGAAACCTCGGCCGGACTCCCTGCGGATGGAACCTGAATAGGCGATAAACCTGGACTAGAGGCTTAAGTGTTTAGGTAGGTCGTGGTCTACACCCACGTCGGCTTTCGCTTGAAGTCTGCCGAGCACATGTCGTGTGCAGACGCTAAGTGGTGGAAACATGTATGAAGAAGTACACCCCTGCAGGGTTAACATGATCTATTCGAATAGCCGCGTCCGCGGTAAAGGACTACTTGGTTGCCTATACAGTTCATAGACAAGTAAATGGAAACTATTAAAAGCCTCAAGATAAGTGTGAGTGCCGAGGATGGCTCTTCCGTAGGAAGACGGAGGTGGATCCTCGGTAGTGTATTGAAGTGGTGAGTAGTGAACTCGTGTGCGCAAAACTATTTCAAGTTGGAGTATCGTAGGATAGTCTAGCCATGAGTCAAAGCTGGCTTGCTGCAATAACTCCACCAACCCTGCTTGATAATATGCATGTATGTAGGATCTGATGTAAGTCTTGCTGAGTACCTTTGTACTCATGTTGCTATAATCTACATTTTTACAGAAGACGCTGCAACCCCTTCTGATGGGTTCTATGTAGACGTTGACATCAACGAGTAGGCTAAAGACCCAGGTGGTGACCCTGAGCTTGTGATGGACCACGTAGTATAGCTAGGCTTCCAAGCCTCTTTTATTTTACTAGTTGTCTGTACCCAGACAAAGTACTTCCGCTGTTGGCTTGTATGACTGTATGATTTGTATGTTGGGTCGTGAGACCCGTACCTGTGTGTATGATATGTATGGCTCCCTGAGCCTTAAATAAAGTACTTGTGTCATAGAGTCATGTTGTGATGCTTCGTTGTATTTGCACATATCGAGCATATTGTGTGTATGATTGAAATGCTTGGTATGTGTGGGATCTGACTATCTAGTTGTTTATCTTTAGTAGCCTCTCTTACCGGGAAATGTCTCCTAGTGTTACCGCTGAGCCATGGTAGCTTGCTACTGCTCTGGAACACTTAGGCTGGCCGGCATGTGTCCTTCTTCGTTCCTGTGTCTGTCCCTTCGGGGAAATGTCACGCTTTGAGTACCGGAGTCCTGTTAGCCCGCTACAGCCCGGTTTACCGGAGTCCTGCTAGCCCAGTGCTACAGCCCGGACCCACTTGCTGATGACCGACACGTTCGAAGCTGGGTCATGGATGCCTGTCCCTGTAAGTCTGTGCCACTTTGGGTTTACAACTAGTCATGTCAGCCTGGGCTCTTTATCATATGGATGCTAGCGACACTATCATATACGTGAGCCAAAAGGCGCAAACGGTCCCGGGCAAAGGTAAGGCGACACCCGTGGGAATACCGTGCGTGAGGCCACAAAGTGATATGAAGTGTTACCGGCTAGATCGATGTGACATCGAGTCGGGGTCCTGACAGCGTTGGCATCAGAGCCGGACTGCCTGTAGGTTCTCCAAGCCAAACTGGTCGATGTTGAGTCTAGAAATTCTTTAGTTATATGTAGGGGAATTGTTTGTGGGTTGGAACGTAAGGCTCTTTTTACTCCTTATACCTTATGACTTTCTGATCTGAGTCAGTCCATTCTTCCATCGGGGGTTAAGGAATTAGGATCTGTTCTCTCTATCAGGATCACGTGTTACTAATCAGTAGTACCTTATAAGTTTGATGGTTACAAGCCTAGTTCAGTTCTACTACCACATTATGTTGTTAGAATGGTTCCAGAACTTTGATGTGATGATGTTGAGTGTGTACGAAATCCTTTGTCAAATGTCTCAATATCCTTTTTGAGCATTTACAGCTGTTATGCTGCCGAAATTTTGCTAGAAATTCTAATGCCTTTGCATTATGATCATGCTTTCAGATGGCCACTCGCGACCTCAATCAAGTGGTTCGCCTGACTCGATGCCTAGATGTACCCGGCCATACTGCTAAGTTGGTCAGGGTAATGACTGAGGCTGGATATCGCTGGTATCCCGAGTACACGGTCGAAGAGCAATTCCGGGACTTCAATCAAAGCCAGTATCTCTGCACTGTCAGGATATTTCCATCTTATCCTGGATCCACCGAGCCTCTTCACTGCTCCTATGGACTCGGGGTTACTATTGAGATGGCTGTGCAGGATGCCGCCTACTCCATGATGACCATTATGCGAGTCAGATCTGGGTTATTTCGGGACTCTGATTTCCGGTATATGCCAGGATCACTTCCGGGAGCACAAGGGTATCTCCAGGCTATCTATGCTGATTCCACTCAGGAGGATTCACGAACTCGCACCACTGCTGAGATGCTCGAGGATAAGGACCGTGAAAATCGGGCCTTAAGGTTAGAGCTCTTCAATACCCGTGCTGACCACTAGGCCAATTTGACTCGGTTCGCACCGGCGGTGCAAGCTGGATATTCAGATATGCGCGATCTCTATCCTGTGAGATCTGCTCTGCCAGACGTGATGGTTTGGCGTGATGTAGGAGGCATCACCCCACCTCGCGGTCCCTGCAGGCCACCGTTTGTGGGTCCACGACCTCATCCTAGCCCCTATGGTCCACAAGCTCCGCGAGATCGTCTGTTTCCGGATGAACATGTTGAGCTTCCAGGCTATGGAGGCGACTTCTACGAGGACTACTACGGATCGGTCTGAGTTAGTGGTAGTACCACTAGTTCGCACTAGCTGTGTCGTCTATCGTCCCGCGTGACTCGTGGGATATGTTCTAGTTTGTACTCTTTCCAGAGGTGTAGAAAAATAATGTATAGGAGCTTGGAATGCCTCCGATGAGATGTAATCGTCCTTTCACCGTATTAGTACTTTGCTTGGTCTTGTACTAAACCTTGTATGGTGTGTATGACGATGGAATAAAGAAGCAGTTTCTGTATCTACCATGTCATACGGATGATCATCTTGCATTCCGAGTTATTCCTTACATTATGTATCCTATGTCGGAATTTTATCATTCTGACTAAATCATTGTCTTGTTTACCTAGGATGGTCAACACGCGCGCCAACCCTGCTTCCCAAGAGCAGGCCGAAGGCAGTGAAGCCAGGAATGAAAATCTGCCTCATCCTCCTTCACTAGCCGAGGTTATGATGGAAGCTGAGAGAAACAAGCGGGAGACAAACCGTTTGTTGGAGCGTATTGAACAGAATACAGCACACCATCAGAGGGCTAACGTGGTGTCACTTAGTGATTTTATCAAATTGCATCCACCCACGTTCCACCACTCCGTCGAGCCTCTCGATGCTGATGACTGGCTTCACAGTATCTCTCACAAGCTGCGTTCCGCGCTGGTAGCGGAGGCTGACAAGGTCACCTTTGCTGCGTATCATCTCGAAGGCCCCGCCAGTCTATGGTGGGAGAATTATGGAGCTATGCGCCCAGCGGGCCATGTCACCACTTGGGCTGAGTTCAGTGAGGCTTTCCGTGAACATCACATTCCGGAGGGTCTCATGGACCGTAAACGTGAAGAATTTTGCAGTTTCACCCAAGGCCGACTTTCTGTGGATGCTTATAGCAGAGAGTTTGGTAATCTCGCCCGATATGCAACTGAGGAAGTGTCTACTGACGCCAAGAAGCAATCAAGGTTCCGTAAGGGCCTTAGTCCTGAGCTTCGCCGCGACCTCCGTCTGCATGAGTGCACATCTTTTTCGAAACTTGTCAACAAAGCCATCAGTGCTGAAACTGGTCAGACTGATTATGACGCAACCCGCAAGCATGGACGTGACACGGGTTCCTCATCCGGTGCTGGTCCTTAGAAGCGCCGCGTGTGGGTACCCAACACCGCCCTGCCACCCAGGTTCACACCGAGGCCATCTTTCCAGGCGCCTCGCCCTGTTCAACAGTCTGCACCGGCCAAGCCCTATGGGGGTCCAACCAATAATGCTCCTCCACGTACCAGTTCCGTGACTTGTTTCAAATGTGGGGAATCTGGTCATTATATGCGTGAGTGTCCCCAGACCAACCCCAATCAATCTGCTAAAGCTGTTGGCCGTGGCAAGCCGACAGGGAAAGTGTTTCATGCTAAACCGGTCACCGCTTCACGTGGCCATGTCAACTGCATCTCTGCCGAAGAAGCTCAAGAGGACCCCAACGTCGTTCTCGGTACGCTTCTTGTTAATTGCCACCCGGCATCTGTTCTTTTCGATACAGGAGCCTCTCATTCTTTTATATCTGAAAATTATGCTCGTTTGCATAACGTTGCATTCTGTGACTTGCCATCCTCTATGGTAATTCAAACTCCGGGATCCAAATGGCAAACTTCTAGAGTAAGCCATGGAAATGAAATCCAAGTCGACAGACTTGTTTTCCTCGCATCTTTGATAGCCCTTAAATCTTCAGATATTAATATCATTTTGGGTATGGACTGGATGTCAGCTCATCAAGCCAAAATTGATTGCTTCTCTAGGACTGTTCAACTCACCCATCCTTCGGGAAAGATAGTCAATGTCTTGACCCGAATAGCCAAGCGACAAATATATTCTCTTAACGCCAGCCCCTTGCCAGACCTTGAGGACGTTCCGGTAGTCCGTGACTTTCCGGATGTCTTCCCAGAGGAATTGCCAGGTGTTCCACCTGACAGGGATGTCGAGTTCGTAATCGACCTCATCCCCGGAACCGTTCTGATTGCTAGAAGACCCTATAAGATGGCACCCCTAGAACTAGCCGAGCTTAAGAAACAACTCGATGAATCCTTGAAAAAGGGTTTCATCCGCCCTAGTTCATCTCCGTGGGCTTGCCCCGTTCTATTCGTTAAAAAGAAGGATGGTACGGACCGGATGGTTGTAGATTACCGACCTGTCAATTTGGTCACAATCAAGAACAAATATCCACTTCCCAGGATCAACAATCTGTATGATCAGCTCGCTGGATCCTCAGTCTTCTCCAAGATGGATTTGAGGTTGGGCTACCATCAAATCAAAATCAGAAACGGGGACATTCCTAAAACGGCCTTTGTTACTCGTTATGGCCAATACGAGTACACCGTCATGTCCTTCGGTTTAACCAACGCTCCAGCCACCTTTTCTCGGTTAATGAACTCAATCTTCATGGAGTATTTGGATAAATTCGTCGTAGTTTATCTCGATGATATACTCATCTACTCCAAGAACAAGGAAGAACATGCCGAACATCTACGGCTAGTGTTGAAGAAACTTCGAGAGCATCGCCTTTATGCCAAATTTTCGAAATGTGAATTCTGGTTGTCAGAAGTGACCTATCTGGGTCATGTAATATCTGGTAAAGGTATTGCTGTTAACCCTGAGCGAGTTCAAGCCGTCCTTGATTGGACTCCACCTGAATCGGTCAAGCAAGTTCGGAGTTTTCTAGGCTTAGCGAGCTATTGCCGTCGCTTTGTCGAGAACTTCTCCAAAGTTGCTAAACCTCTAACCGAACTCCTCAAGAAAGATAAGAAGTTCGAATGGACTCCACAATGTGAGCACAGCTTTCAGGAACTGAAAAGACGCCTGACCTCTGCTCCCGTGCTGGTACCGCCAGACTTCTCCAAGGACTTTGTTATCTACTGCGACGCCTCGCGACAAGGACTAGGTTGCATTCTCATGCAAGATCGACACGTAATTGCTTACGCTTCACGGCAATTGCACCCACATGAGGAGAATTATCCTACTCATGATCTAGAGCTTGCAGCCGTAGTCTATGCACTTAAGACCTGGCGACATTACCTCCTCGGTAATCGTTGCGAGATATTCACTGATCACCAAAGTCTGAAGTACATCTTCACCCAACCGGATCTGAATCTCAGGCAAAGACGTTGGGTTGAATTGATCACTGACTTCGACTTAGGAATAACCTACACCCCAGGGAAAGCCAACGTCATGGCTGATGCGCTAAGTCGTAAATCTTATTGTAACAATCTGATGTTACAACAAAGTCAACCGCTTCTCCATGAGGAATTTCGGAAGCTTAACCTTCACATTGTACCTCAAGGTTTTCTTTCCACCCTGGTAGCAAAACCTACTCTTACGGATCAAATCATCGCTGCCCAAAAGTGAGATAACGGAATATCTAAAATCAAAGAGAACATTGCTAGCGGAGGTGCTAGTTGTTTCTCCACAAATGATCATGGTGTTGTGTACTTTGAGAACCGTCTAGTGGTTCCCAAGAACCAACATCTACGGCAGTTGATCCTTAAGGAGGCTCATGAATCTCCTCTCACCATTCATCCCGGTAGTACTAAGATGTATCAGGACCTACGCCAGAGGTTCTGGTGGACTAGGATGAAGAGAGAAATTGCTCAGTATATTGCTAATTGCGACGTTTGTCGTCGTGTAAAAGCAGAGCATCAACGGCCTGCTGGCACCCTTCAACCCTTAGCTATTCCTGAATGGAAATGGGATAAAATTGGTATGGATTTCATTACCGGTTTTCCCAGGACCAGAAGAGGGAATAATGCTATTTTCGTCGTGGTCGATCGTCTTTCCAAAGTAGCTCATTTCTTACCTGTTCGTGAGAGTATAACCGCTAGTCAGCTGGCAGACTTATACATCTCCCGAATAGTGTCCCTCCATGGTGTTCCTTTGGAGATCAACTCGGATCGAGGAAGTCTCTTCACCTCTCGATTTTGGGAAAGTTTCCAAAATGCTATGGGAACCCGTCTCTCCTTTAGCACCGCTTTCCACCCTCAGTCAAGTGGTCAAGTGGAACGCGTCAACCAAATTCTAGAAGACATGCTTCGAGCCTCCGTTATCTCTTTCGGAATGGACTGGGAGAAGTGCCTTCCATTTGCCGAATTCGCTTACAATAACAGCTATCAATCTAGCTTGGGTAAGGCCCCTTTTGAAGTTCTCTATGGACGACGATGTCGAACACCCCTTAACTGGTCAGAGACCGGGGAAAGACAATTCTTTGGCCCGGATATGATTCAGGAAGCAGAAGAACAAGTTCGTATCGTTCGTGAAAAGTTGAAAACAGCCCAATCTCGTCAAAAGAGTCAATATGACCGAAAACATAAGGCTATGACTTTCGAGGTTGACGAGAAGGCTTACCTTCGGGTCACCCCTCTGAAGGGAACCCATCGTTTCGGTATCAAAGGCAAATTGGCTCCTCGTTACATTGGACCTTTTCACATTCGTGCCAAACGAGGAGAAGTTGCCTACCAATTGGAACTACCTCCGCACCTCTCCAGAGTTCACGATGTCTTCCACGTTTCTCAACTCAGGCGTTGCTTCTCGGATCCTATCCGTGAAGTGGACCACGAAACGCTTGATCTCCAAGATGATCTTACATATCGAGAGTACCCCATCCGTATCCTCGATCAGGCCGAGCGTACCACGCGACGTCATAACATCAAGTTCCTCAAAGTTCAATGGTCGCACCATTCTGAAGATGAAGCAACTTGGGAAAGGGAGGATCGTCTTCGACTCGAGTATCCCGCCTTCTTCCCGGAGGAACCCAAATCTCGGGACGAGATTCTTTTGAGTGGGGGTGAGTTGTCACACCCTAGCTAGTCATGCATTAGAGTGTTGCATCATGTTTACTCTTTCAGCAGAAACTTGAAGTGGGGATGACAGAACCCCCAGTCCCCTCTGAAACCAACTAGGGTTTACTAAAATAATTTTCAATGAACCTGAAATGCCCTTCTAAAATGCCCATCATTTTTTTGTCTTGCTTCAGAACCTCTGCAAAAGTGGTGCACATTTTCCTAGGCCATCCTAGGGTTTTTGAATTAAATCATAACTATTTGAATTTGGGCATTTAAAATTATATAAAATATTTAAATGCTCAAATATCTCCAAACTAAAATGTTTCATGTTGGAAATAATCCAACTATGGACCAGGGGTAGTTTGGTGATTTTTGGAGTTGTCTAGGTATTTTATTTAATTCAACAAAGTTGCAGATATATTAAATAAAAACAGAAATAGAAAAAAAGGGAAAACCCTACCTGGCGCCACCGCAGCCCACTAGCCAGCCCACCTGCCGGCCCAGCCCAGCACCGCGCCAGCGAGCTGCTTGCCGGCCAGGCAGGCAGGCAGGTGCCCGACGGCGACCGCGGCGTGCGCCACGCACCTGCTCGCCGCCTCGCTGCTCCCCTCGCCAGGTGACGACGTGGATCGTCCTCTCTCTCTCCCCCGAACCCCCCAGACACCCCCTCTCCTCTCCAGCTCCTCCCCCTCGCACGCCCCAGCCATGGCCGACGCCACCATCGCTGCACCACCGTCGTAGCCGTGCTCCCCGTCGTCTCCACGCCGTCTCACCGTGTCCA
>NC_057795.1:200908898-201048006 GCF_018294505.1 Triticum aestivum
CGGGCAAGCCACTCGTCGCGGATGTTATGCTTGAAGGGCGCGAGGGCCTCGGCATCCGGACAGTCGACGATTTGGTTTTTCTTGGTTAAGAACCGTGTCCAGAATTGTCTGGCCGATTCGCCTGGCTGCTGAATTATGTGGCTTAGGTCATCTGCATCTGGTGGTCGCATGTACGTGCCTTGGAAGTTATCGAGGAATGCGGCTTCCAGGTCCTCCCAACTCCCGATTGACTCTGCTGGCAAGCTGTTAAGCCAGTGTCGGGCTGGTCCTTTAAGTTTGAGTGGGAGATATTTGATGGCATGGAGATCGTCTCCGCGGGCCATGTGGATGTGGAGGAGATAGTCCTCGATCCAGACCATGGGGTCTATTGTGCCATCATAGGATTCAATATTGACGGATTTAAACCCTTCTGGGATTTGATGATCCATTACCTCATCTGTGAAGCACAGTGGGTGTGCGGCGCCTCTGTACTGGGCGATATCGCGACGGAGCTCAAAAGAGCTTTGTCTGTTGTGTTCGGCCCGGTCGGACTTATTGTGTATGGGGTGACGGTGATCGTCACGTATCGTGGGGCGCCCACGTGATCCATAGATCGATCTTGATTGTCTTGCCTTATCCTCCAATATGTCGCACAGGTCCGGAGTGTTCCCCTGTGGCCTTGTGCTTTTCGAGCGATGCCGGGGTACGGGTCTAGTGAAGGGCCTTGAGGCCTCTCTGTCGCGACCACGGGGTGGTCGATCAGCCGTATTGTCTCCTGGTGAAGCGGGATCATATGCCTCCACCTCTAATCGGGGGAGCAGCTTACGTTTGGGGTAGCTTTTGGAGGGGTGTTCGAGTTCATGCTCTTCGGCCGCGAGGACTTCGGTCCATCTGTCTGCTAGCAGATCTTGATCAGCTCTAAGCTGCTGCTGCTTTTTCTTGAGGCAGTTTGCCGTGGCCATAAGCCTGCGTTTGAAACGCTCATGTTCGACGGGATCCTCAGGCACGACGAATTCATCGTCGTCGAGGCTTGCCTCGTCTCCGGAGGGAGGCATATAGTCCTCTACCTCTTCTTCGGCCGCTCTCTCATGAGGGCTGGCGTCCCCCTCCTCCTATGCTGGATCTTGATGGAGTGGGTTGTCTTTGGCGCTATCCGGTGTATTATTGTCTCCGGTGCCGGAATCCTCATTCTTGCTATGGCGGGATTTAGAGCGGCGCCGCTGACGCCGGCGCTTGGGCTGTTTCTTGGAGGGGTCATCCTCCGCTATTCCTTCACCGTTCCCATCCTTTGGGATATCCACCATGTATATGTCGTATGAAGAGGTGGATTTCCAGTGCCCGATGGGCGCTGGTTCTTGATCGTCTCCGGCATCGTCGTCCATACCGTCGATGTCCTCAGAGTCGTAATGTAGCATGTCAGTTAGATCATCGACAGTGGCTACCAAGTGGGTGGTGGGTGGGCTCTGAATTTCTTTGTTGTCTGCATCCCAACCGTCCTGGCCGCAGTCCGGCCAGGCCTCTCCTGATAACGAGAGGTACTTTAGCGAACTCAAGATGTCGCCAAAAGTTGAGTGTTGAAAGATGTCCGCCGCGGTGAACTCCATGATCGTCACCCAATCGGATTCGACTGGAGGGGGCACGGGAGGACCGGAGTCCGGCAAGGAGTCCGGCACCTCGGAGTCACGAGCTTCATGGGGGACAAGATCGGTGTTCGGCTCTATTGCCGTAGAGGTTGCAGCCCCCGAGGTGGTGTCTAGCCATCCATCCTTGGTCTGCGCAGCCGGCTCCGAGTCGAAGATCGGAGTGGGTTCGAGTGCGGCCTCCAGGGTACTGTCCGGCTGCAGAGCTAAATCATGCCCATCGTGACAGTACGACACGCTCGGCTGTGGCTCGAATCCGTCGAGGATCAAGTCCCCGCGGATGTCAGTCGTGAAGTTCAAACTTCCAAATCTGACCTGACGGCCAGGGGCGTAGCCTTCGATCTGCTCTAGCTGGCCAAGCGAATTGGCCCGCAGTGTGAAGCTGCCGAATACGAAGATCTGTCCGGGGAGGAAGGTCTCACCCTGGACTACATCGTCGTTGATGATCGAAGAAGCCATTGAGCCTATTGGTGACGACACAGAGGAACTCTCAATGAAAGCACCAATGTCGGTGTCAAAACCGCCGGATCTCGGGTAGGGGGTCCCGAACTGTGCGTCTAGGCGGATGGTAACAGAAGACGAGGGACACGATGTTTTTACCCAGGTTCGGGCCCTCTTGATGGAGGTAAAACCCTACGTCCTGCTTGATTAATATTGATGATGTGGGTTACAAGAGTAGATCTACCACGAGATCAAGGAGGCTAAACCCTAGAAGCTAGCCTATGGTATGATTGTTGTTCGTCCTACAGACTAAGGCCATCCGGTTTATATAGACACCGGAGAGGGCTAGGGTTACACAGAGTCGGTTACAAAGGTAGGAGATCTACATATCCATATCGCCAAGCTTGCCTTCCACGCCAAGGAAAGTCCCATCCGGACACGGGACGAAGTCTTCAATCTTGTATCTTCATAGTCTTGGAGTCCGGCCGATGATGATAGTTCGGCTATCCGGACACCCCCTAGTCTGGGACTCCCTCACCGACTGCATCTTCTTCTTCCACCGCCAGGGACCAAGCCAGACGGTCAATCCGGTGGTGGGCGTCAATCTGTACGACTCCTTCTTACTGGCACAGCCGGCCTCCGAGAGTCGGATGCTCAACAGGCTGCAGGGAAGCATGTCTCTCCCTGCGAGGAGGAGGCGGGCGATCTTCCCGCTGTTCCACTGCTCGTGGGTGGCCATCTTGGTCGCGCTCGACCGTGATGCAGGTGGGCCGACTGCAGCTAGCAGCCGGCTCTTGGTTTCGCCGGCCATGAGCGCCGCCTATAGGGGACCGGGTGGTCACCCCTTCCTCACGGTGGGGGTGATTCTCGGTCTGCAGGCCGGGTTCCAGCACGCGGCGGTGAGCCTCTTGCTGCATGGATGCCGCGTCGAGGAGCTGTTGGACGCGCGTTGTCATGCGGCCTGCTCGTTACCCTCAGGTGGTCTAGCTCATCTGCCGCCGCCTGGGCGGCATGTAAGTTCTCCAACGGGGTGTCGTAGACCGGGTGTTTTGCCCCCAGCATGATAGCGATGGCCGCGCCGAGCTGCTGGACCGTGCCCACCCGGCTAGGCTCGCCCAGCCGGTGTGTCGCACACGGCACGGTCGATCTCACACTGGTAGGCTTCAGTGAGGCGTCTCATGGCTGCCAGCTTGTTGGCGCTATCGAGGAGTGAAACGTGGAATGACTCCAGCGTTGCACCATCTGCCACAGGCGAGGACAAGCCCCGCATTGCCGCCTATAGCGGGTCCTGGCCGGCCCTGTCAGAGCCTCTATCATGGCTAATGACTAGCACCTCCGTGAAGGTGCTAACGTTGTTGTTCGCAAGAGGGAGCGGGTCATAGATGATCACCACATGGTCGGGGAAGGCATCGGTTGGCGCCGGGTAGGCATCGATGATCATGTCGACGGGTTGGTCGGTGGAGCCAATGGACTCTAGATCGGAGACAGGATCATTGGCGATGTGGAGCTTGTCGAAGAGGTCAATGAGGCAGCTCTCCATGCTGGCCGTTCTCGCACGGGGCGCGGGTTCATCGAAGAGGCGGATACTGCCGATGAGATCAGGGAGGCAGCTTGCGGCGCAAGCAGCTTCCATGTCGTGCAGCGCATCGATGCAAATGTCGTCGGGCGTGCTGGGCCGGCTGCGCTCGCTAGGAAGGAGGAGGGTTCCTGTCCAGAACGTGTTCTCGGACAATGGTGCACCTAGCCCCATGGTGGGCGCCAAATGTCGGGGATATCTAGCGACATATGCCAAGTGATGGCTTATCATGGAGGTGTTCAAGAGTACGTCGCCCGGCTCTAGAAGCGGGAGTAAGTGAGACCGCATACGCTTGCGAATCTTACCCAGGTTCGGGGCTCTCCGTGGAGATAACACCCATAGTCCTACTCTGTGGGGTCTCCGCATGATCACTATGGTCAATAGAGTAGCTACAAGGTTGCTCCTTGAGCTGTTCGGCTAGAGGAGGAAGAAGGGCAGGGCTAGCTCTACTCCTCTCTCTATATGTGTGTGTATGATGGTAAAGGTTCTGAACCCCTTGCATGGGGAAACCTGGGGGGTTTATATAGGCCTACTCCCCAAGGGTACAATGGTAATCCGGCCGGGTGCAGGACCCAGCCGTCATTGTCTTTGGGTGCCGGCTTCTCCGCTGGCTGCTAGGGCCCGCCGCTTGGTGGGTCCCGCCGGCTGCCGTGATCTTGGCCGACAGGTAGGGCCCGCCGCCTGCGGGCCACATTGACTGCTTTATATTGTAGCCTTTCTCCTGAGGACAGAGGCAGAGGCTTTGTCGGAGGGAGCGTGGCTACAGTCCCGCCGCCTGGCGGGCGCACATTGTAGCCACACCCCGTCTCATCTGGTTGATGGTGCACAAACTCCGAGGGGAAGGACGGTCGCCTGCTAGGAGCCAGCCTGCCCTCGTTGCCGCCTGCTTGGGCTTCACCGCCTTTTGGTGGCTCACGGATAGGTGGGGCTCACTGCCTGTGGGCCGTACCGACCGCCCGTCATGGGAGCATGGCTCCTCTCACGTAGATGATGTCATGGACTGCATGGCAACAGTGTCGCGCCGGGCGAGGGATGTCCGCTTGGTTCACCCGCACTGTGGCCACGCTCTGCCCTAGATTCGGGGGTGGCAGGTTGTACTGTAGTCACACCCCATCTCATCGTGGTAATGGGGTGCAAACTTTGAGGAGGCGCAGGACCGACTGCTAGATGTCAGCCTGCTTGGGGCCGCCTGTTGAAAGCACGCCGTCTTCTGGCAACCAGCCCATGGTCACAGCCGGCCCAAGGAGTCGGCCTCTTGCTAGGAAGGTGTGAGGGGCGCAGCCAGACCTGATGTCTTAAAATACCATGTGCGGTGAAGAGGCTACCCATGGTCATTTACTCCGACATAGACCTATGGGTCCATAGTTAGTAGCTAGATGGCTTGCTCTCTCTCTTTTGATTCGCAATACAATGGTCTCTTGGAGATCCATATGATGTAACTCGTTTTGTAGTGTGTTTGTTGGGATCCGATGAACTTTGAGTTTATGATCAGATCTATCTTTTTATCCATGAAAGGCATTTGAGTCTTCTTTGATCTCTTATATGCATGATTTCTTATAGCCTCGTATTTCTTCTCCGATATTTGGGTTTTGTTTGGCCAACTTGATCTATTTATCTTGCAATGGGAAGAGGTGCTTTTTGATGGGTTCGATCTTATGGTGCTTGATCCCAGTGATAGAAGAGGAACCGACACGTATGTATCGTTGCTATTAAGGACAACAAGATGAGGTCTATTTCTACATAAAATATATTGTCTACATCATGTCATCGTTCTTATTACATTACTATGTTTTTCCATGAACTTAGTACACTAGATGCATGTTGGATAGCGGTCGATGTGTGGAGTAATAGTAGTAGATGCACACAGGAGTCGGTCTACTAATCTTGGACGTGATGCCTATATAATGATCATTGCCTGGATATCGTCATGATTATTTGAAGTTCTATCAATTGCCCAACAGTAATTCTTTTACCCACCGTTTGCTATTTTTCTCAAGAGAAGCCACTAGTGAAATCTATGGCCCCCGGGTCTCTTCTTTATTATATTTGCCTTTGCGATCTATTTTTATTTGCTTTTAGTTTCAGATCTATTAAACCAAAAATACAAAAATACTTTGCTGCACTTTATTTTATTTGCGATCTATTTATTCAATCTGTTACAACTATCTCCAGTCTACTTGCCAATTTCTGGCGCCGTTGCCCGAAAGGGATTGACAACCACTTTAACACGTCGGGTTGCGAGTATTTGTTATTTGTGTGCAGGTGTTGTTCACGTAGTGTTGCGTGGTTCTCCTACTGGTTCGATAACCTTGGTCTCATCACTGAGGGAAATACCTACCGTTGTTGTGCTGCATCATCCCTTCCTCTTTGGGGAAATACCGACGTAGTTCTAGCAGACATCAGTCTCCAATGTATCTATAATTTATGAAGTATTCATGCCATGTTTACAACAATTTTATATGGTATTGGTATGATTTAAATGGAAATAACCCGGACTAGCGATGTTTTCAGCAGAACTACCGTGTTGTTGTTTTCTGTGTAGAAATAAAAGTTCTAGGAATGGGCCGAAACTTTTTGACAATTTTTTTGGAACAAAAGAGACCCTGGAAGCTTCGTGGGAGGACCAAAAGAGAAACGAGGTGCCCATGAGGCACTAGGGCGCGCCCAAGGGGTGATGGTGTTGTGGTGCCTCGTGGGCCCTTCTTGAAGTGAGATCGATGCCAAAAAATCCTGTAAATAAAGAAACCCACAACAATAACCCTAGAACTTCGACTCCGCCGCCACAAGCCTCTGTACCTTTGAAATACCATCTGCTGCCCTATTCCGGCACCCTGCCATAGGGGGAAATCATCACCGGAGGCCATCTTCATCATCCCGGTGGTCTCCATGATGAGGAGCAAGTAGTTCACCCTCGAGGCTAGGGGTATGTACAAGTAGCTATGTGTTTGATCTCTCTCTCTCTCTCTTTCTCTCTCTCTCGTGTTCTTGATTTGGCACAAGCTTGATGTGCCAAGATTTGTTAATATAGTTGGATCATATGGTGTTTCCCCCTCTGTATCTTGTTGTGATGAATTAAGTTTTTACCTTTGAGGTTTCACTATTATCGGATTGAATACTTTTATGGATTTGAGAACACTTGATGTATGTCTTGCATATGGATACCCGTGGTGACAATGGAGTGTTCTATTGATTCACATGATGTATGTTTTGGCACTCAAATCATGGATTCCCAAGGTGACATTTGGGTAATCTATGCATAGGGGTTGATGCACGTTTTCGTCCTGCTTTCTCCTGTAGAAATCTTGGGGAACTCTTTGAAGTTCTTTGTGTTGGATTGAATATTATAAATCTGAAGTTGTTTCATGCATATCGTATAATCAACTCACGGATACTTGTGGTGACATTGGAGTATCTAGGTGACATCAGAGTTGGTTGATGTGTATCATATGGTGTTATTTAAGTATGAACTCTAGGGCTATTTGTGACACTTACAGGAATACCTCAATAGATTGATCGGAAAGGGAACTTTGAGGTGGTTTCGTACCCTACAAACAATTCAATCTTATGTTCTCCTCTAGCTACGAACTTCGGAGTGATTCTTTGTCGCACGTTGAGGGATTGTTATATGATTCAATTATGTTAGCATTGCTGAGAGATTGCACTAGTGAAAGTATGAACCCTATGCCTTGTTTCTATGCTTTGCAATAATGTTTGTGCTCCGTTTTAATACTTGCTACCTTGCTGATTTTTTATTCTTACATTACAAAAACCTATATTTACTATCCATACTACACTTGTATCACCATCTTTTCGTCGAACTAGTGCACCTATTTTCCATTGTATTGGGTGTGTTGGGGACACAAGAGATTTCTTGTATTTGGTTGCAACGTTGTTTGAGAGAGACCATCTTCATCCTACACCTCCCACGGATTGATAAACCTTAGTTCATCCACTTGAGGGAAAATTGCTACTGTCCTACAAAACTCTGCGCTTGGGGGCCCAACACGAGTCTACAAGAATAAGTTGTGTAGTAGACATCAATTGTCTCCTTGTACATTTGGGTGAAAATCAGGAAAATCTTGATTGTTATTGCGAATGGGGTGTGGGTCCACATAGTCAGGAGGTATTGGGTCCTCATCTGCAGGTGCTCCCCCAACATCTCTTGCAGCAAAACCTCAACAGAGGAGGACCAAGCATCCTCATCAAAACCTTCCCTCTCATACCATCTAATACTTTTGCGAATTGATTCCGGGTCGCGAACCCTAGCTTTAGCAATCACCCTTGCCCATATGTTCAGCATCAATTTCCCAGGAAATCAGACAGCCAAAACGACAGCCAGGCCTTGCGATAGAGTTGCAAAAATCAAAAGGGACAACAAGAATGAGCAGCCAAACCGTGCGATTAAACTTAGTCCTTTAACAATTGCGGGCATTGTCATGGTTTTGAAAAGTGACGAACACATCACCAAACTGATGAGGACTGCGAACAACCATCCTATGTTTGTCTCTCAGATGCACAAAATGCACATAAGCTTCCCCGAGTGGGCACCGTTGAATCTCTCTAAAACCAACATGATGAACCTTTGTAAGATACTCCTCTAGGACCTCTCGAACATTTTGAAAGTGTGTCTCATCTAGTAGATGGTTGATGGTGAGAATGGCCCAATCTTCATACCGCTTTTGACGATGTGGAACCACCACCCTAGCAACACCATTCTGCCCTTTGATATGTTGGATGTTGTAGCCATGCAGCACAATCGGGAGAGGATCGAAGGGGATGTTGGCCATTGGGGTTTCTGCATCGCCGAAGGCACCGTGCAGATATGGAGGAGCAGAGGAGCGGTAGTTCTGAGGTGGCATAACAGTGTTTGGTACTGGAGGAGGTGAAGAGACAAGTGAAAATCTCCGCTGGAAATTAGGGAACATTCCCAATCAGAGCTCTCTAAAAGTGGCAACACAGGCTACTTCACAGGCCAGCCCAGCCACCCAGAACCAATCTTCTACCATGACCGGAGCCCAAACTTCCTCAGGCGAGGATAGGAAAGAGGTGAAGGGTGAGATAATTCTACCTCTTTTGAATATCAACATTATTCTTCTAACCATTATGTTCATGATTATGGGAAGAATTTTTCTGCATATTGATTCAAATATGCTAACCCTCTCCGGGGAGAAACTCTTATGCTCTTCAATAATATTCCTACAATGTTATGCATATATTCAAATTCTTCTCAGTCGCCCATCAAGATGTGGGTAGTTAAGAAGAACTAATTCTTTTGTAGGACTATGACTTCGGTTGCACTAAGTGGATCATGCATAGTAGGTGCACTAAACATATAACCAGAGACAAAAGCTTATTCACCAATCCTAAATTGTCTACTTTCTCACATAAGTATACCACCTTTGACAACAACAACAAAGTAAAGGTAATTGGGTTAGGTAAAGTTGCTATCTCCAAAGAGAAAAATGTTGAGAATGTTATACCTATTCAGGCCCCGTTCGGAAATCCACTGCTCCTAGGATCTGCGGAGCGGCTATTTGTTGGCTCCTAGATTTTTCACTACAGCTCCATCTGCTCCCGAAGCGGAGCCGTGGAGCGGAATGAAGCCGAACGGGGCCTCAATCTCTTGGATTCAATCTTATGTCCATTGCAAAACTTCGTGACTTGGGAATAATGGTATTATTCTCTATCACTAGATGTGTGTAGTGTGTGGTATTTATGCAAAATCATAACCCTTTTTTCTTTGAAGGACAAAGAAAAGGTGGTTTATATATTATGGATTTTCCATAAGGGGCCCTCAGTTTCCGCATGTTTGCTTGCAAAACCAATAGAGGGTTGGTTGTGGCACCAAAGACTTGGCTATGCAGATACGTGAAACTTGCAGACACTGGTGAAGAAGAAAACACGTCATGGGAATTGTCGATGTCAAATTCGATAAAAATTGCCTCTGTGGTGCATGTGAGGCTGGCAAACTCGTGAAGAATTCTCATTCTATGAAGACTATAATGACCACGGCAAGGTGACTCTATATTATTCACATGGCCCTCTTCTGAGCGGAAAACTAATCTAACTTTGGTGGTAATCACTATGGACTCATAATTGTCAATATTTTTTCTTGATTCACTTGGGTTTTCTTTCTAAAGGATAAATCCAGAAGCCAGCAAATCTTCAAATGTTTTGCCAAGAAGACTAAAAAAGAATAAGATTTCGGCATCAAGCACATGAGAAGTGATAATGGCATGGAGTTAAAAAATATGAATATCAAGGACTTTCTCGATGACAATGGCATCAGCCATGATTTCTGGGGAACTTATATTCCGCAACAAAAATGGAGTGGGAGAGTGAAAGAATTAGAAACTTGAGATCGCGTGCACCATCTTTAATGACTACAAGACCCCAATTCGATTGGGTGTACGACAGCAACACCGTGTGCGATACCATCAACCGAGTTTACCTTCACAAATTTCTTAAGACAACATCTTATGAGCTTATAATTGGTAATGAGCCAAATGATTGTTATCTTAGAGTCTTTGGTTCACCTTTCCATATACATGATATGAATTACAATTGTAAGTTTGCACCTAAGGCACACAAGGGGTTACTTCTCGGTTATGGCTCAAATTCGCAAACTTAGAGAGTTTATAACTCCCACTTCGGGAAAGCTATGGAAACTGTAATGTGTGGTTTGATCAATCTAACGACTCCCAAAAAGAGCACCTAACAAATGTGCTAGATGAACCTCCTCTAGATGAAGTTATCCGATCCATTGCTACTGGAGAGATCAAACCTATTGAAGCAAATGCTTCATATTCCTCTGATGATGATCCTTCTTTGTAATGATCAATAACACGTAGTCAATATACCGTGGAGGAGAATGTTGGTCCCCAAAACAATGCTAATATAGATAAGAAGTCTCAACCCGAGAATAATGTTAATCGGGAAGTGCAACCTGAAGGAAATGTTGGACCTCCTCTATGTTGAGTTAAAAATTGGGTGGACGTCGACATGATTCTTGACAACATCGAACAACCAGGTCCAACCACTCGTTCCCGAGCTCGGCTAGCTAACTTCTGTGGGCGGATTGGATGTTAGCCATGCAAGAGGAATTACTTTAGTTCAAGTGCAACAAGGTGTGGAGTTTGGTCAAGCAAGGTGCGAAGGTGGACAAGTATAGATAGGATGTAGAGATATGATATGAGGAATGTTGTAAAATCAAAGCACCTCTCCTTCAAGAAAGAAGAGAGAGGAAGGACGAAAGCATACCTAAAAGAATGACCCAAAAACCACCATCTCCTCGGGATGAGGTGAATAAGACCACTAAACCGGAGAAGAAGGGGCACAAAAATACCTATCTTCCGGGAGAAGACCACACTCGAAAAGGTGACTGAAGCCAAGCGAAGACATGATAGAAGGAGAGGCCGAATACATAGATATTGCATCAATAAGACAATCCATGGCTAGAACGCCCACACTTTGGATATGCTCTATCAAGGTAAAAGGATGGGCATTCCGCTTGAAGACGTACAAGTCGTCTCAATATTGAAAACTGCAGGATATGGGAAAAATGACCGAATTTTGCAAAAAGTATCCTCGCATGCCACATAATAGAGGAAGAAGATTGTGCTAAAAAAATTGACATATGGAAATTGCTTAACAAAGTCATCTACATGAACCTTCCAACTGTTGGCCCATACTTATAAGTATAATCGCTTCAATGAGAAACATCAAAGAACGAGTTATCACTACATGACGGTCGAGTATCCGACAACGTGCACGCGTCCATATTTATAAGTACTTCTTCCACGTGGTGTCGTCTCCTACACCGTGCACGCGTCCATACGACAGTCGAGTCTCCAATGGGAGTCCTTCCAATATGTTCAACGCCCGGTTGAATGGAGTGTCCCACTTGGGCCTCGCCAACGCCTCAGACGGTGAGTCGCTTTCGGCCGCAATCTTGTGTTGCTCTCTCTGCAAAATGCACAAGGATTGTTTACAAATATGAATAACATGCAGTCGAATTGATCAGAAACTAAAATTACCAGTAGTCTCATGAACTCCGTCGTGAGCCCGTTCGTCTCAAAAACCTTCTTCACTGGGTCCCCACGATGTCGGGCCCTAAGGACGTCACGCTCCTGCGGGACGGTGAACTCCGCTAAGGGGCCTGGGATGCCTAGACTCGCGGCTTCCGCGTCCTCCATTGCCCATATGGACCTCTTCCCGCCGTAACCATGGCTTCCGAGGTGGTGTCTCCCAATGTTCCTCTATTGAAGCCCCTTCATGTACTTCGACTTTTTTTGGCAGCTTCGTCCTCACAAGCCGCCTTGAATATTTGAAAGTGCTCTGCCGTGATTGTCGGATTATCCTTTACAATCTCGGAGTAGGGTTCCTTTTTGGTGACGATCCGATATTTCACCCTTGATTTCCATGCGGCCAACACGTCACTAAACTTGGTCATCGCGTGTTTGTTTATCTTCTTCATTGTTGGGTCCTTATCTGAATCTTTATAATCCTTTTCATTCTGGCCCGGGAACAAGAATATCTGGTGCAGCTTCTTTAGGAGGGAGGGCCTCATATTATCTATATTCTTTAGTTTCGCATTGTTGATGGTGGCGGTTGTCCGTATGATGTACCCTACTTGATTGCCGTAGCACGCGCGTGCTTCCTCGGGCGCGATTGGCTCAAAATTGCCGTAGTCCACCTCCGTGACCACCACTCTAGTAGTCCTGACCTTATTAGGAAGTCGTTGCCTCTTTGCTTTCGGTTCTATACCGGCTCCGCTAGTCTCGGCACCGGTCTCACTCTCAGCGCCGGTCTCAGTCTCAGTGCCGGTCTTGATGTCAGTATCAATCTCCGATGTGACAGGTGGACCCACCAACATCAACTCTTGATCATCGACGTCCCTCAAAAATTCTTCTGCCGCCTGGTAGACGTTGTCGCAGTCACCAGAACCCTGTCCTTCATCGTTGCTAGCCATGTTTCCTACGATTAAATCTAGTAATTAATTCTAGAGCTAATAAAATGAATAATGACATGCAGGAACGTTTTGACTCCTTCCCGGTGCGGCAAATCCCGGGCACTCGATATGTCCTAGTTTGTAGCACAAGTCATGCCGAAATTCACGGAAAATTTTGGCATGACTTTTGCTAAAAAGTGGACAAATCGAGAACTTGAAATTTTGCGGGAACGGAAATGAATCAACATTCCGGCAAAACATAGTCCACCAGCTTCATTCCCTAGAAATAGTGTTCAAATGTCGATCTTCGACACTACAACACATGTCCAAATATACACGAGCAACCACATGTCCAAATATACAAGTCCAAATTTCACAAGCTAATTCAAAAACTAAGTGTAGAAGATAATTCATTTAACTACTAATAGAACAAAATTGAGTTAACTTTAGTGCTCTATAATGATGAAAGGAAAAAAATTCAGTTAACTACTAATTTCATTCATTTAGGTTATTCATTTAAATTCACCTAATTAACCTACTACACCACTACTACTAGTAGCACTACTAACCTAATTAACCTAGCAAAACCCTACTGCCCTAACTAAAAAACATCTAATTAACATCTACTAGTACCACTACTACCCTAACCTAATTAACATCTACTAGTATCACTATATACTACAAGCAGCACTGCTACAATATTTTCTTCTCTTTTTCTTTAAAAAAACATCTATGAAAATAAAAACCCTACTGTCCTAACTAATTTTTTTGCTCTAAACTAATTTTTTGCTCTAAACTAATTTTTGCTCTAACATCTACTACTTAACATTTTTTGCGCTAAACTATTTTTTTCTATAAACTAACTTTTGCTCTACTAATTTTCGCTCTAAAATGCAAAGATAGAGGAGTGGTGGGGGGCTTACAGAGATGGGAGAGATGGTGGTGGGGAGGTGCTCGGCGACGGAGGCAGGGGCGGGGAGGGCGGGCTCGGGCACGGGCAGCGGCGGTCCTGGGAGGGCTCGGGCGGCGGTGAGGTTGAGGGCCACCGCGGTGAGGTCAAGGGCGGCGACGGTGAGGTCGAGGGCGGCCTCGGGCGGCGGCGGTGAGGCGCAGGGCGTCCTCGGGCGGCGGCGGTGTGGATGAGGTTGCAGGCATCCACGCCGGCAGGAGACGGCGGCGAAGTGGGGCGACGGCGAATCGGGGAGACGGCGGCGAAGTGGGGCGAGGGATTTGGGGGAGAAGTGGTGGCCGGGTGGGGGGAGGGCAACCGCTAGCTGTTTAAGTGAAACATAGCGGTAGCGCGTTTCACAAAATGCGCTACTGTTAAGTATGTCTCTTTTTTCCCTTTCTCATCTATTTTTCTTTACATTTTATTTTTTCCTTTCTCCTTTTTCTATTTCTTTCATTTTCATTTACTTTTCTATTTGTTGTTCGATTCATTTTCTTTTCGTTAGCAGTAGCGCCTTTCTACGTAAACGCGCTGCTACAATAGACATAGCGGTAGCGCGGTTTAAACAAGAACGCTACTACTATGTGTAACTTATCGGCTTAGTCGTGAGAATTTTAGTTGTAGCGCGTTTATACTTAGGCGCGCTACTGCTACGTTTGTATCTGTAGCGCCCTTATCCTGCACGCGCTACTGCTATTTGGCACTAGCGCCCTTTTTTGACAAGCGCTACTGCTAAAGTTCTGTGTATAAGGTTTTCCCTAGTAGTGCTACCTAATTTAATTTTCTTCAAAAAGGAGGCTGAAACCCCCAGTCTATGCATACAAGGATGCACACATCCATCTTTATTATATTATTCAATATAGCCTGATAAAAAACATGGATCAATCAAAAGCCACATTTCTGGTGACATTTGTCGCGACACCCACAAGCTTCATGATGTGTCTTGACCTCGCACAACACACACCATCTAATCTGGTGGCCTCGCCAGGCTACCCATGGCGAGTCGAGAGCACAAACCAATCTAGCAGACGCTAAGTATGGACCGCATGCGCAGACTTTAGAATCCGCCGCCACCATCTTCCATCATCCCATATTCATGGGATCAATGCATTGACCTTCCCAGACCCAGTTGACATCGAGGCTACCACAACGCCAAACAGCACCATCGCCCATGCGCTCGTCCATCATGACGCATCTGTGTCTCAGACTGTTGCACAATCACTACAAGGATTCCGGTCTATTGCAATAAAATTTATTGCTACAGCTACATTTCGTTCCAAGAAAATGCTATATTACCACAAAATTCCAGTTCGTGGCAATAGGTACTTATCGCCATGAAACAGCATGTATTGCAACAAACGATTTTGTTGCAATAGACCCAGATCCTTTTAGTGGATGCCACCGAGACCTATTGTCATTGACGCGATAGATACCTTGCTGCTTCACCTCCTGATGACTCCATCAAGAATTTGCTCCAAAACGATGCCCACAAGAGTGATAACGACACCAAAGGCGCTGCTTCGTCCAATCTGGGAGACCTAGATCAGGGGTTTCTCCTCGTAGCAGCTGACAACCTACAAGTGCGCTGGATTTAGTTGTATCTCTTTCAAAGTATGAGTATCAGTCCCACAAAAAGCACAAGAATAAGTCTTTGTCTCTTGTAATGATTTAAATTGTAGCACATGCAAGTTAGTTGTGATCCAAAACAAAGCAGAATCGAAAGTTTTAAATATTGGGTGATTGTTGGGAGCAAGAAAATAAAGGAGAAAAGTAAATAAAGTAGTGTGAGACATGGATATCGGTTGTTGGAATCGATAGGACTAAAGTGTTCCTAGGGAGTCTAGATTCCCCACTAGTATGTATCTAACACGACCGATGCCTAGGCATAATTCTAAGTTGGATTCTTAAGCCGCTTTATATGTTTCTCTTTGTGGGTGGAGCCAATTACAGATATGTGCATACATGTTGCAGCCATGTATCCCATATGTCACTATCATTTATCCCACTCCGATTACGAATGGTAATTATGGGTCGCCTCATGGATGCATCTAATGTGGTCTTCATTTACCCACTATTGCAATTATCCAAGGAGGGAGATAAGCATTGTCACCACTAATTCACACCTTCACACCAATAGTAATAATCTTCCGTCCAAAAAAGGCATATATTGGACATCTAACATAAAAAAGATCATTAAACATATAAATAGAATGTCAAATCCTATTATCATACAATCGTAAACATACTAGGGTTCCTCCACATCCCCAACAACTGCGGGAAGTACTTGCACATCGAGGGTACAAACGTTGCGGGATGAATCATAATGAACGTGGTGGTAGCAACAAAAGTATAAATCTACACCGACTAATGTATAAAAAGGAGTTGGAGATTTAGCAACGATGATGGCGAAAGATGATGATGATGATGCCCTCTTGATGTGGTGAAGTGGCGGTGGAGTCCCTTGATCAACCCCCCCTCCGGAATCCTTCCAGAGGCTAGGGTTCTTTGTTCTGGATGTGTTTCTGGTCGTGTGTTATCTCTCCTCCCAGATCCATCTAAACCGGAATGAAGTAGTTGACCAGGCAGAGGTGGCGGTAGGCGGTATGATCGCTAGTGCGCCGGTAGCAGACTCCGTCTTACGCTCTGGAGGCTTCTGTATGCTCCTTCTCTTCTCCAAATGGTTAACATTTTTATGGCAGTGTTTTATCGCATTAATTAACATGATTTTATCATCATAATTAAAGTTATTTTCTTAATCTCTAAATTATTCCAATATATGATATCCTGGCAAAAACATATAAAAATAAGTGTGTGAAACACGGTAAAACCCGAAGAATCCTATACTACCGAACAAAACAAAAGGTGTAAATCATCGCATAAGTTGGACTCGTCAACAACCTGAGCGAGGAGATGTTGACTGGAGTGATGATGCCTTCAACAAGGTTACGCCGCATAGACACCGCCATCTCCGGCCATGACCGAAGTCAGAGATCGGTTTTCACCGACGGCCACCTCTCCCCAACTCGCAACCGACTGGATCGCCACCAAGTTGCGCTGATCGGCTCTACACAACCATCATGCCAACACCGGTGCTCAGCGTGGGATCCCAAGATCCGCCACCACCAACCATCAACCAGCAGACAACCACCGGAAGGAGAGATCGGCGCCACAAAGTCCGGCCCACTGCCATGGTGACCTCGCATAGCGCGTAAGCCCCACATGCATGTGTGTGGCCGACGGGGTGCCACGTAATGTACTTGCATGGCGCAACCCGTGCAATTCATCTGGGCCCAGACTAGGCCCGCCCACCGCCGTGCCACCAGCACCTCGCCACCACCGTGCTTGGCCGGCACCATCCACCGCACCCCCGTCGGAGAAGGAGCAGTCGGTGCCGCCTCCCCACTCTAGGTAGGAGCCTTATAGATCCAGCCGCTGCACTGCCGCCAGAGCTTTGCTCGGCGACTTCATTGGCTTTTGCGAGAGGAGGGCAGGGTGGAGGCCTAGGTTCTTTGGTAATGCTAAAAATCTGACGTCAATTTTTTTACCATCAAGTTATGCTATTACAAGGATGCCAATTTCTTTTAGCAAACATCGCAAATTGTGGCGAAAACACTCGCTAAAGGTTTTGTCAAAATGTGTTATCCTTGTTAAAAAAATATCATTTTTTGCAACAACATAATTTGCCATACTAAAAGAAATCTGATGTTTGATTTAAAGCGAAGTCCTAATTCTTTTAGCTATTGAACAAACTCACCGAAAGCGGGCAGGAACCTGGAACGATCGGCCTGGTCGGGGCAGGCCACCCCACTAACAATTTTTTTTTCGAAACGGAGGCAAAAGAATTGCCTCATCGATTAATTAAGAAGAAGAGAATTGCCCAGTTAATTTACGGAAAACTGGGCGAAAACCGATACAAACAACCCAAAAAAGGGCTACTCATAGAGCACGAAGCACCATGAACACATACACTGCCCACCCAATGCTCATAACACACAACACTCACAACCCTCAACACTTGGTGCGAACATCGATGCAATGACTCAGAAGATCAAAGCCACGACGACGACACGAGAATGTGAGGACTATCCATCATGAAATCACGTATGCCTTCTCTTTGCCGTCACACTTCTTGCGTTTGTTTCTCTTTGATTTCACCTTCACGAGGCAACCATCTGTCTTGCCGGATGTCGAGCGACGATCAGTCACCAAGCGGCTCTCAAAAGCCGGTGCCAACACACCACACGCATCCACATTCTTCAGATGCACACATGACAAAGATAAGTCATGTTCCTCACATGAGGTCGCCGACGAGTCCATCTTCATATTCTCCACTGACAGACTCATACAAAGCTCCCTAATCTCAGGCATGATCTTCAACACCGGAGCCACGACAACGGCCATGGACTCGCCCTCGGTGGAAGACAATATAGGGGGGGAGGTAGGCATCGATGCTGAATTGTCTCCACCACGAGGGGAGAAACATCCGAATAACTCTGCCCCCTTGTCCTCTCCAAAGCAAACACCGTTTGCACAAGGAGCATGCGACGTCAGAGTAGTCTTCAACATAGCCGACACGGCGGAGAGTCCACTCAGAGCAGCCTCCGCTCGCTCCAAAAAACTTTCAACCCGCGCCAGACAGCCTTGCAGCAGCATAGTCTGATCCAGAGCGGACTGCACCACCACTTCAGACTGGGTTGTTGAATTAGCAGAAGCAGAGACGACAGATGCCCAAGAACCACGGTGAAGTGACTTGGAGGGGAGCGTGGATTTCATCGAACCCTCGCATGAAGCAGGAGCAGGACGATGCACGGAGGCGGGGCAGGACACATGCAGCATGGCAAGGCATGCCAGCGAGCTTAGAGGACGCCAGGGATTGCGGCATCCACGCGCACGGTGACCATTTTCCAAACAACGGGAGCACCGTAGCGGATCTCTGCAATGAGCCGCACGGTGCCCATGAGCGAGGCACCTGCAACATCTGCCGTAAAGCCAAGCGGGGATGGGACGTGGAGCCACTTTCGGTGACGGTGACGGCATCGGAACACGCGGGCTGCGCCGCGGAAGCACCTCCTGCCAATCTCCACTTGTGTCCGCCTCATGCTCCACGCACATCCCGCCCGACTCGAGGGCCTTGGTAGCACCCGATGGTGTCTGGGGAGCTAGCACCACTTCATTATCTTCGTCGTCGTCTTCGTCGTCACCAGCGGAGGCCCATAACACAGATCGTGGCACACTGGTCAGTTCATCCCCCATGCCAACGACGCTGCACTCCTGTTCCTCTGCATTGTCCTTGTCGATGACATTGGCCGGGGCAACGAGGGCCTGCAGCAGCACATCCGAGGCAGCATCGGCAAGCGGGACAGGAGCCGGCAGCAGCACATCCGAGGTCGCATCGACGAGCGAGACGGGGGCGGTGGGCATTGGGGCCGAAGCAGCTGCCGCATGCTTGGGATATGGCACGAGCGAGGCCTTCACACCCCCGTCTTCCTTCCTGAATCTGCAGGTTGGGGGTTGCGGCCGTGGTCGAGGGCGGACGCCGGCAGACGGGTTGGTGACAGAAACTGGAGCGCTCGACGCTGAGCATGGCTTGGCCTTCACGGCTGCTCCCACATCGCCAGCAGCACCCAGCAGCGGCAGCGGCGGAGCAGAGAACTCACGAGCAAGGGACCTCCGACCTGGACTCGGGGAAGCAGAGGAGACCACGGCACCGAGCCCTAGACGGATCGACGCAGATGGCGGGAGAACGGCGACTGCATCAGCGGTGGAAGACGACGCTGGATCGGCGGCCGCCGCAGACAATTGAACTTGCAACTCAAAAAACAAAGAAAAAAACGTAAACTTGCGAGAGCACGAGCAGCTTGGGCATATGTGCCAGATTTAGAATGACATGATTGGGAGTGACCAGTTTGTGGCCACGTCAAATTAGTGTGGGCACACAAATCACTGTCGAAGCTCACTTTAGCTTACAAGTTTTCTTAGGATTCGCGGGAGAGCAGCAGTAGTAGCAGCAGAATGTGCCACTAATTCCACGTGGGTCGCCATTAGTTCTTCATGTGTGCGTTTTGGTCTGCCTCAAATATTCTGACTAAGACGACTGATTCCAAATAATATGATGGCGATGGAGAATGTTGCGCTTGGGCGGCTGTGGCTGCCGAAACATGCCGCGTGGAAGCTTCCTCTTTTGTGCGCCCGACCAATTGCCGCGTGTGCCTGGGTGCTGCATTCTGGTGAGCGAATTGTATTTTTCATCCGCTTGTGGTGCTACATTGTCACTGAGAAATTGCTGGCCGTGAAAGAGCGGACGGTACAGTGACGCTACGTGGGAATCTGTCAATTTCTCGTGTGCTTTCGTCTGTTTGGCCGGTTGGAAGAACTTGGCTGCGGAATGGAGCCTACCACGACGTGCCGCGTGGGGTTAATGCGCCCGAGCAAACCGCCGCGTGTCCCTACCCACCGGCCGCCGCCGCGTGAGTGTCCGGTCCGGCTCATGAGGCGGCCTTTGCACTTTTGGTGCTGACATAGACCGGCGCTGCACCCCGCTTAGCGCAACGGCGGCGCGTAAGTGCTCCATTCCGGTCAGCAAGTTACGTAACTCGTGCTCTTCAGGCACCTACCTGTACAGTGCCACGACGTGATGGAAGGCGGTACAATGCACGCCACAAAGTACACGGACGAAGCTAGCAGTTTCCCACTGAGATGTGCACTCGTATAATCATAATGGCTTTACATTCTCAGGGTCTTTGCCGACCAGCTGGGCTCTTTCAAGTATTGTATTTGCGACCGACTAATATATCAGGTAATACCATTACTTAAGATGCTCTAATGATATCGTTTTGAAAAATTCAAATTTATATGTGTTAAAAAAATCTGAAAAACTTCATGAATGTTCACAACACATGTCTACGGTCTTAGTACCACTAGACAAAACTATTGATATTCTTTTTCTTTTCTCTCTAAGATAAAAAAAATAGACACAACTTTCAAGCGTCTTGATCATGGTCTTTGATACGTGTCATATCGCAAAGTTTAGTGAAACTATGTAAATGCGTGCCGGCATCCTCTGATGCGAAGCCTCCATATTGTTTTTGTCGAATCATAGTGACTAAATGGGCTTAATTTCAAATTGTTCGGTGGCAGCATTGGATAGTGCGATTAGATCACACATAAAGTTCTTATTTGATATTTGCAAGAAGAAGCTCTTATTTGGAGCACCAAATTATAATTTTTGGAGATTTTCGATAACAAGTAACAACACAAACTAGAAAGACAAATAAATACAGGAACAAAAACTAAAATAAAAACTTAAACAATAATCCTAACATAGTGAATAGTGTTGTGGTTTTGTCACGACAGTTGTCCTTGTGAAAGGACTAAGTCTGCAGGCCATCGCAACTAGGTGGTCGCTTGAACGGGGTTGATCGGGTACGAAGAACACAAGTTTACCCAGGTTCGGCCTCTCACGGTGGAGGTCAAGACCTACTTCCTGCTTGATTGATATTGACGATGATCTCGATTACAAGGATGCGGATTCGCTAACCTAGCTTTCGAGAGATTGCAACTTAGTCTTTTCGTCTTGGGGGCTCCCCTTTATATAACAGGTTGAGTCCCTAAGTTTACAATAGATTCCGAGTCATAATGACAACTCATATTCTACTCTAGCTCCTACCCATCTTACTTCTCAAGTTGAGAAACCTTCCATCCAGGCCTTCTCCACAAGCCGGCCCACTAGGCCTCTCCTTGAGCCGGCCATAGGCCGGGCCTTGCTACGGGCCTTTATTCCTTTCCTTGTCGCGTAATCATGACCCGGAAAATAGGGCGACCCATAGTACTTCTGGGAACTTTGTCGGGTCACACCTAGAGCCGGGTCTTAGCCAGGGGTAACATCCCCAACAAATAGTGACATGATGCCTCACCGGAACGGCGCAAAAAGATGGTTAATGCACTTTGAGATCTGGTTTGGATAGTAGAAAGTTGTCATATCTTCTCCCCAAGGAAGGACCCTGTGTATCGAACCCACGAGAGGATGTGCACTGCGACAAAAGTAAAAAAACTAAAATTAAATATCAGTTTTTACTTTTTAACTGTACCTTTATCAACCTTTTTGAAAGTAAACAATAATATTGAAATATGCATGAGTATGACATCTTACTCTCACAACCTTATACTTCTGCTTGGATCTTATCTTGTTAATAAACATAGTCCTGAAAGGTGCCGTTACGATGTGCTCACAACGCGATGAAGTGGGGGGATATGTCCAACGTAGGTCATGACCTTGGAGACTCCCAAGCACAACTGGCTAATCTAGGAGGCATCACCCTCCAAAAGGTAATATATGTGATTGTTGATGTGAACTATTTGCTCTTGTGCATCAAAAGATAATCTCCCCAACAATCAACCTCTCTCACGGATTTTGGCTTTTGGTGGGAGAGGTTTGGATGAAAAGCAATGAGGTGACTAGAAATCAAAGGATCAATCTTTTGGGTGGAATGCCTTCGAAATCAGCACAAGGAGTGGAAGTGCTCTCTCGAAAATGGATATGAATGGTGTTTTCTTAGAAAGAAAATGGTGGAGTGGGTGGGGGTACATATAGGCAGGACCAAAAAATTATGATTACACACACTTTTGCACGCATCGGTGAGTCCAAGTGGAATGACTTGGTCAGACCGATATGTACAAAAGTTGAGAATTTGGATCGTTCGATCTGATACCTTCTTTTAGTGATCTGGTAAAGGAGCAGAAAGTATCCTGCACCTATGTTCCCAGAGGTGACCCTGGGTTATCGAACCCATGAGAGGAAGGCTCCCTTGAAGCGACGGTCTCTAGCAAGCTTTCGTCAAAGCATTAATTCCATCTTTTGACCAGATTAATCAAGCAAATAGTGATTCAAACACTTATAATAAAAATAGGTACGGGTATGAGGTCTTAATGCTTACAACCATGTGTTTGTGTTGGGACCAGATAGGATCTTAATATGTGCGCTGGAAGTCACCCATCGAGATGTGCTTCTTATGAACCAAAGTGGGGGATGTGTCCAAATAACATCTTGACCGACGTGAGTCCTGCATCAAGAATCAGTTGTCCTATCACAGGGCCTATATGTCGGTGTCAAAACCGGCAGATCTCTGGTAGGGGGTCCCAAGTTGTGTCTCTTAGGATTGATGGTAACATGAACACGGGATTTTACCCAGCTTCGGGCTCTCTTGAAGAGATAATACCCTACATGCTGCTTGATTGACTTTGACGAGTATAGGGGTTACAAGAGTTGATCTACCTCGAGATCGTATGTTGTAGTCTAAACCCTAGAGGTATGATGAGTAATGTCATAATGACCTAGCATATATCTATCGACTAGCCTAGCCTCGGTTTATTTAATGTACCAGAGGCCTAGGATAACAAGAGTCCTAGCAAAATACGTCGGTGGGGAGGAGTCCACGTCTTGATCACCAAGTCTTGTGGAATCTTCCTCGTGTATGCATCAGTTGTCCGAACTGGCCCATGAGTATACGACCATGGGGGTCCTCGGCCCAATCTAACTGATCGGGAGACAACATGGTGAGTACCCCCTAGTCCAAGACACCGTCAGTAGCCCCCTGAACCGGTCTTCAAGTTGGGGACGCTCCTCGATTCTTCCGAACTGTTCTTCATCTTTGGTCGTCGGTCTTGAAAACTGGTTCAACAAATCATCTCATCTTCGATCTTGAGGATCGCCGAAGTGAATCCGAAGAGTTTACACGTCGGGTATCCGAGGAGCCCCTTGAAGTTCTCGGCCTTTGTCAATGCCTTGTTATTTTTTACGCCACACCTCGGGTTTGAAGTTGTTCCCGTGCGTCAGTGTCCTCTTGCATCCGAGCTCCAACGTCGGACTTCATTCGAGATATCCTTTGTAGCTGAACACCAAGGCTGGACTATATCCGCGATCCAACGTCGGACTGTATCCGAGCTCCAATGTCAGACTATATCCGAGGTGTCATAGATCACCTTAGCTTGAAAAGTTTGAAGGAGGTTATCCGAGTTTAATGCTTAAAAGTTATCTATGGAATGAGCCATTCGAATCCGAGCTTTATGTCGGACCACTTCCGAGCTCCAATGATGGTCAGCGTCTGAGGTGTCGTAAACTACCTCGGTCTTTTAAAAGATTGAATGAATTCAGCTGAGCTTAATGCCGGAAATGCCCTCTATGGAGCCAGCCACTGGCGCCCGAGCTTTATGCCGGACTACTTCCGAGGTGGTGCACCACCCCGACCGCGGGCTGATTTTTTGTGAGTATTTTTGATTGGTGCAATTTATTCTCTGTCGAGATATATAGCCAGTATATGTATATCTAGTAGCCCTCAAGCTGTGTGACGGTCTAAAACCCGAGATGCACCTGAAGGAAAACATAAAACTGCTGATCCTAGTAGCCCCTGAGACTCAAGGCAATTTACAAAATCGGCCTGAGGATCAACTCCTAGCTCGACAGCATCGTAGGAATAGAAACGCAGTGTAATATATTGAAATAATGATCGGCGGACAGGCCCCCTGAGAGAGGGTTGTGAGAAGTCGCCGTGATATATTAGCTTGATGCCGGATAAGTCCCAGATGGTACTTATTATTGTCTGAAGACGCACTTGCCTATAGTTCGGTCATGCCGAACACTGAGCACTTTGAATTCTCTGCATTGAATACCCGAGACACTGGTCGGGTGGCAACACCAAATCAGGGGATATGTGCCCCTTTAATATTTGTAAATAATGAGCGTGAAGCTCATTAGCCCCCGAGACTTAATGTGGGCACGGGTGGCCGAATTAAGGGTCGATATTCGTTTGACAGAAAATTTTATTGTGTTTAACACAAACGTCTCGGAAAGAGAATAAAGATCTCTTAAAAGAGCTTAGAGCTGGTTGAAATCCGAGCTCGCCAAGGTAGGCCCCAAGGGGTTTAAAAGATGGATTGCAGTAAATGGATTTTACTCGCAATTTTTATGTGTAATGATTCTATGTATCTAAGTACTTTACATCATTAATGCTCAGATCCGCATTGTACAAAACTTTGTTGACCGACCATCGGCTTCGACCTCCTCGGCCAGTGGCCGGGGAGTGTTTGTCCTACTTTATAAAGACTTTATGAGGGCAAAGATTTACGACAAACAAGGCAATCTGGCCATACGGTTTTATAAACAAAGGTACACGGAGAGATATGTTATATTATTGTTTTAACACAAAAAAATGTCTTCCAAAGAATATAGTCCCGCTATCGGTACCTTTCTTTGGGTTGTCATGCTAAGCATGATCATCAAACCTCACCTCCGATCAATGCGGATATTGAGGATTTAGTTTGGGGAAAGTTCCCGAACTATGTGGTCCTTAGCGAACCTCAATTTTCACTTCGTCGTTGCCGACCAATTATATCCTTTAAGATCGCTAGCTTTCGGCTTCACCCAGTCTGAGGTACTAACTCAGATGACCCGGTAGTAACAATCACAGAGGTGCTCCCTTTACCGCCTAGCCGAAAATCGGGAACGTAGGGGTAAGCACAAGAGCCAGGCAATCCAGCTTGGCCAAAATCTTAACTCAAATTGATGCGTATTTATGGCTTTATACGGAAGGCAGCCCTCATATATTAAATACAAACGCTGATGATATATGTTTATTTTTACTCCATTACGACCGTTTATCAATTGAAAGTGGCCCATCGTCAGCTTCTACCCCTTTGTAGATACTCCCTCCGTTCCTTTATCTAAGATGTATTATTTTCAGCACGGTGACCAAGACACATAATTATGGATGTATTAGGACGAAATTAGCCTTGCAAATTTATTGGTTAGTGGCAAGTAAATCAATTAGTATAGGGAAGTAAGATATAAATGCAATCGGCATAGAGATAGTTTCCTTCTTTTGCTACAAGGAGAGATACAGACAATCAGAAGAGAGATACTTTCCTTTTTCGGGAAGGCTAACAAGGGAATTATGAGGAATTAGAAGAAATGCACCTTATATTCTGGAATTTTGTCAAAAAAAATACACCTTATATAAAGGAATGGAGGGAGTACTACGCAGGGTGTTTCTGCAATAACCAGACCACCCTTAGCCGACGTCTCGGTGCCCGGAGGCGGTTGTGTTAGCAGAAACGAGGCGATCAGATATGCGAGCTTTATAACTTTCACTTAGTCATAGGAGCTTTAAAACTGGGGAAACTAGCTACGAGCCCCCGGTTAGTGTTCGACACCGACCGAAGTCAAGCTGATAACACTTCGGCCAATGTTGTGAAAGGCCTATCTGAAAGTGCTAGTTATCGACTAGATGGGGGGGGGTGAATAGGCGATTTTTATGAAAGTCTTCAAAACATGGAAGTTTCAAAGACAAACAATAGAAATTACCTAATTGATATGCAGCGGAAGATAAACTACAACAAGCAAACCATAGTCAAGTATGCAATAATGTGAAAGTACAAAGACTAATAGCAGCTTAGTAGTAAGGATCAGGATGGAAGATAGTATGAAGCCAACCAACGATAGTAGTCAAGCAATGAAGTCAAATAGGTATGACAAATAGGCAATGACTTCACGAAGACAAACTCTAAGTAAAGGGAGGGAGAGGATAGAACCAGTCACTTGTTGAAGACACATGATTTGTTGGACCAGTTCCAGTTGCTGTGACAACTGTACGTCTAGTTAGGGAGGCTGAGAGTCAACTCAGAAGACCATGTCTTCACCTTATTCCCCTTGAGCTAAGGACACACAGTCCTCGCCCAATCACTCTGGTAAGTCTTCAAGGTAGACTTCCGAACCTTCATAGACTTCGTTCACCGGCGATCCACAATGACTCTTGGATGCTCAGAACGCGACGCCTAACCGGCTGGAGGATTCACAGTCCTCAAGTGTAATAAGTCTTCAGGTCACACAGATAGAAAGACTTCAGTGATGCCTAACACTCTTTGGCTCTGGGTGTTTGGGCTTTGTCCTCGCAAGGATTTCTCTCTCTCAAAGGCTTCGAGGTGGGTTGCTCTCAAACGACAAAAGCCGTGCACTAACTCTGAGCAGCCACCAATTTATGGTGTAGTGGGTGGGCTATTTATAGCCACTAGGCAACCCGACCTGATATGTCTGAAATGACCTTGGGTCACTAAGGAACTGACACGTGTTCCAACGGTCAGATTTCAAACACACACGACAACTTTACTTGGGCTACAAGCAAAGCTGACTCATCCAGCTCTGGATAAGATTTGCTCTCATTGTCTTCACTCGAAGACATAGGATTTGGGTTGAGCATCACTTCAGTCATTCTGACTTTGTTCACTTGGACCCCACTTAACAGTATGGTGGTTCCTATGACTCAACAAAGAAGAAAAAGGAAACAACAAAACAACACAGTCTTCGCGCTCCATAGTCTTCACTCATTGTCTTCTCATGTCATAGTCTTCAATATGAATATCTTCACATACCACCATTGTCGTCAATGTCTTCATACACTTTTAGGGGTCATCTCCGATAGGTAAACCGAATCAATGAGGGACACTACCTGTGTTATCCTACAATTCTCACAAACACATTAGTCCCTCAACCAAATTTGTCGTCAATACTCCAAAACCAACTAGGGGTGGCACTAGATGCACTTACAATCTCCCCCTTTTTGGTGATTGATGACAAACTAGTTGAAGTTTTCAACGGGGATAAAGTATGTGAAATTGTAAAGGATAGGGTATTGTCTTCATAAGTGGCAAAGGCTCCCCCTGAAGATGTGCATATAAGTAATTTTCTTTTGGAATACAAATGCACATGGCAGGTTGTACTTGTGGAGATCCTCTTCAACTTATGAAGATAATTCATCATGCATGAAATGATATAACTAAGAGAATGACATGCATAATGAAAAATGGATGTCTGCAGAATGATCTAAGTGCGGAAGTTATCATCGCACATGCGGAATTTATCATCGCATCACAGAAAAGCAAATAAGTAGCAGACGACCATCGAGTTTAAGTGTTACAACTCAAAGAACCAAATGTATCAAAAGTGAGAGTTGTAAACACTAGGAAAAATATAAAGAAACCGCCCATATGAACCCGCTTGAAGACTATCAAACTCATATGCTTCTCCCCCTTTTGTCAGTAAGGACCAAAAAGGTTTGAAGACATAGAGCATCTACTCGTTCCCATGAGGAGTAGGTGAAGCAGCAGGGTTGTTGTTTTTGTTTGGCGGCGCAGACAAACTTGGTGCAGTGTCGATGTGTGCGGAAGTAGGGGGCGGTGAAGTAGCATCGTCTTCATCATCGATCACTTTGACATTCACAGTTGCCGTGGAGGAAGAATAGTCAGAGTCTTCAAGGGATGGAGTTCGACGTAGGACAACATTCCGTGGAGGAGTGGAGTCAAACTTGAATCTTTCATTGAAGCCATCGTCTTGAAGATCTGCTTCAGCACTGAGCAGTGTCAAACTCTTCCATGATCACCGACAGGTCTCGTGAGTGACAAAAGCATTCTTGGTGGCAAGATTTCGAATGCAATTGATGTCCACCAAGAGGCTTTGCATCTGTCGCTTGAGCTAGAAGTGATGCTTGTCTTGTTTCTGATGCAGTGCCACAAGAAGTTCTCGGTCATTTAGGACGCGAGAGCGCTTCTTAGGCCTTTGGGAAATTGTGCTCTCAGTAGCTTCAGTTTGCGCACGGTGAGGCAGACGAGTGTTCCCAGCCATTGGATAGACACGAGTTACTGCTTGGACTCCTTCCATGGGTTGAGTGAAGCTTTGGTGATCAGCATTTTGAAGACAAAGAGGCTTCTTGGCAGGCTCAGGGTATGTGGCTTCAACTGACATATCAACCTCTGGTAGAAAGATCAGATGATTGCGAGCAGAGGGCTGATAGTTGATAGCCGAGTGTAGCTTGATGAGGCGCATGACCCATGGAGCATAGAATTTCAGGCCAAAAAGGTCAGATCTAGATGCATCCAGTTGCCAGATGAAGAATTCTTGTGTATTGAAGCTGATGCCATTGAGGATGTAAAAGATCAATGTCTTCATGGCTCCTTCAAGTTTTGCAGCTGATGAATGCCCTTTGATAGGCCATAGAGTTTGCCTGATGATGTGATATATTGTGCGAGGCAGATACTCAAGATCATCAACAAAGAACTCCTTTGGGTATTCAGTGTTAGGTGGAAGAGGCTTCATCATGCTCACATCTGGCTCATGTTGGGCTCTGGCTTATGGAAGATGCTCTCCAGTGCATTGCGGTGGAGTTGACAATCAGGTTCGAATAGCTCTCCGGGAGTGGGTAGGCCTGTAAGCTCAATGACGTCAAGAGCTTTGGCTTCATGATGAACATTTCCTGTCATCCACTCGAGAACCCATGTCTTTGTATCCCTGTAGTAGCCGCGAATGTGGAGGTAGCATAGAATTGAAGCAAAAGTTCCTCATTCCAATGTTCTTTGTCTGTCACAAAGCTGAGCAGACCTGCATCACGGAAGCAGTCAAGTGCTTCTTCTAAGCATGGCAGTCCAGCAATGGCTTCAGTGTTGAGGCGCATATGAGGGAAAATGCACCCTTGATCATACAGAATGCAGGAGTAATAGCTTCGCTGCTGATAGCTCCAGAAACGATCAGATGATATTCTTGGCCTTGAGTAGGGGTTCTTTGCTCTGTCAAAGAAGGTGTTGTGGGCTTTGAAGCCATTTGCATTGAAGGACCCTGTAGAGGTGGTAGGACCTGGGAACCTTGGCAGTCTTGGCTTTGGTTTCTGGACCAGAGGCCTATGCTCAACATGATAATCAAACTTAGGACCAGAGGCATTAGGCGGAGGGACCAGAACGGGCCATTTGACAGTGATCAGCTGACCACAGTTGTATGCTTGCTCAATTGTATGGGGCCTTGGTGGCGGAACAGGAGCAGTGGTAACAACAGACGCGTCAGGCTGCACAATAGATGCTTCAGGAGCAGTTGCATCATTGACTTCTGGCACATTGGTTGGTGCAGGCTCCACATTTGCTTCAGCCATGACTACATCATTGGCTTTATTTGTGTTGGTGGTGGCAGCCTCAAGATTTTCAACCTCCACTTGATGAGCTGGAGGGTCGGGCACTGGCACGTTCACTTCAGGAACAACTTCTTCAGTAATGGGGGGAGTAGGGACACGTTCTTCTTCTTGGTTGTCATCGGCTGATGCAGCCGGATTGTCTTCAGTAGCTTTGGCTTCAGACACGGAGACATTTACAGTCGGAGTGGCTTCTGGAAACCCTTGACGTGCAACAAATTGGTGGTGCACTTCTCCTTCTGGAACGCTCGAAAGAGGGACTTGAGGCCTTGGTCCTTTGCGAAGCCTGCGTAATGCTGGCTACGCCTTTGGAGATGGAGTTGGCTGGGCCTCAAAGTCATCCTCTTCTTCTTGCACAGGTGGTGTGACTTGTTGTTGTTGGGGAGTACTCGGGGAGTCTTGTTGTTGTGGGTGATCAGCCCATGATGCATCCTGAGCAATTGGAGTCAGAGGACGACCAATGCTGATGAGTTCGCTGTTCGTGAGAACAGATGATGATACCAAGTTGTGTTCGATCTGAGGAAGAACTACATCATCTTCAACATTTTCATTGTGATCAATGTCTTCAGCAGCGGCGGGATCAACTGCTGGAATGTCTTCAGCTTCATGAGCCTCGGTGGAAGCAGGCTCATGAACTATCATCCGTCGTTCTTGGTGTTCAGATGCAGGGCGAACCATTGAGATAGGTTCAACAACTAAGGGCTCTGTGGGAGCAGCCCGATTCTTCTTGGTTTTGCGCTTCTTCTTGGAGGGAGCAACATCAGAGGCTTCAGGATTTTTCCTTTTTCTGGCTTCAGCCTCAATAGTCCTCGTCTTCTTGAGTTCTGAAGCGGTTGACCTGACCTTTGGCTTCGAGCCAGTCATGCTGCTTGGGAAGACTATGCGAGGTTCTTCCTGCCTTGAAGGTGCAGATTGGTCAGTTGAAGGCTTCTTCTTCTTTGCAGCCATTCTGGGGTCAATGCCAGGACGATCAAGAGCCTTGCGCTTCTCAGCCTCATTGTAGGCTAGCACACATTTGTCAGCCAGACTCTTCATACGCACACGAGAGCCTTTAGCTTCGCCGCGCTTCTTGAGAAATGCTTCTTTGAGCTCGTGCAGCATGATCTTGAAGCCTTAGCCTTCTTTGGCTTCTGTGGCTTTGGAGTAGGAGCTGGGGCTTCATCAGTGTCAGCATCATCATCAGAATGATCCACTTTGGCACCTTGGATCGAGATGTGAGTGATGAGGCCATCAAGCTTGTAGAAAGGACCGATGGCATTGGGTTCTGCATCACGTGAGCCATCAGCACGGGGAGCAGAGGGACCAGGGTTGAAGTCTAATCCCAATGACTTCTGTTTTTCTTGGCCGATGCCTTTGCGTGCTGGAAGTTGCGCTTGAAGAGATTCTCGTCACGACACCAGAGCAATGACGATGGGTCGGCATTTTCAGGCTGAGGTCCACGGACCATACAAGGATAGAAACCCTGTGCAATAGCTTCAGCTCTGTTCTTGGGTGGAAGGCCTCGAAAGAGAATATCACCCCAAGGACTTTTGATAGCATTCTTCTCAGCGTATTCCTGGGTCACGAACTTGTATTTGAACCATTGTTCAGCCCAATATCGTCGAATCCATTGGATTCGTGTCTTGCGCTGATTATAATCCTCTTCAGGATCTGTCTTGTAAAGCTCTGAGAGGTCATCAGGCAAATCTCTTGATGTTCCCCCACGACGCTGTCTGCCACCCTTCCTTACTGATTTCTCTGCAGCCATGAACTTCAAACTGAATGGCTTCAACACATTCAAAGGCTTCAAAGGCTTTCGCTTGCTGGACAAACAGGAACTGGCTTCGGGAGAGTTAATGTGATGCTGTAAGAATTCTGCAAACGAATGCAGACTATGAGAACCAAGGGATTCTCCCACGGACATGTACCTGTTACAGCATTAGAGATGCGAGGGAAGGGGAAGAGGTCATATGCATTCTCAAAAGATTTTGAAGATAAATCAGTTTGAAGACATTGACCTCATGACGCGAAGACATTCACTTATCTGTTGAGAGTTGGCTCCAGATTTGTACGAATCCGTGAATAAGTACAAGTGAGGAATCTAACTAGATATGAAGCTTAAGTGAATATACTAGGTGACGGTGTCCTGGACTAGGGGGTACTCAACGCGTCGTCTCCCGATCAGTTGGATTGGGCCGAGGACCCCATGGCCGTATACTCATGGGCCAGTCCGGACAGCTGCCGCATACAAGGAAGAATCCACAAGACTTGGCGATCAAGACAAGGACTCCTCCCCCACCGGCGTATTCGGCTAGGACTCTTGTTATCCTAGGCCTCTGGTGCATTATATAAATCGGGGCCAGGCTAGTCGATAGACATATACAACAACAATCATACCATAGGCTAGCTTCTAGGGTTTAGCCTCTCCGATCTCGTGGTAGATCAACTCTTGTACTACCCATATCATCGATATTAATCAAGCAGGAGTAGGGTTTTACCTCCATCTAGAGGGCCCGAACCTAGGTAAACATTGTGTCCCTTGCCTCCTGTTACCATTGATCCTAAGACGCACTGCTTGGGACCCCCTACTCGAGATCCGCCGGTTTTGACACCGACATTGGTGCTTTCATTGAGAGTTCCGCTGTGTGATCGGCGAAAGGATCAATGGCTCGACTGCAGGTCAACTGCGATGTCGACTTCTTCGCCACCAGCTCGACTGGTCACCTTGGTTCGACCAAGGACTGTGCGCTACCTCCGATCATCATGTTCGAATGAGGCCCTTCATCAACACAAACTCCGATCTCTATCAAAATCATGGAGGAGTCATCCATGGAGCTCGGGGGCTCAACGTCAACATTGCCCTCAGGCGACTGTGGTGTTTTTCTGGACATCAAACTTGTATCCGCCGCCACCGCCTCCACGAGTGTCGCTTAAACGATTACTTCGGTGGAATTATGCGGAATTAAGTCTACAACAACCCTGCAAAAATTTCGCCGAGTTCCGATGGAGAAATCTCCGGCAATCTTTGATATACCGGAGCCCTGTTGAATCTGGACGAGAATCCGGACGAGTTTAGGTCGTGGCATCCAGCATCTAGCTCGGACGTCCTTTGGAGGATCCAACCGTTGATTTGCTGCGTAATTCCCATATGTACCACCTGCCAAAAATTCAACTTGATCCGACCGTCCAATCTCCGGAAAACTTCCGATTAGTACATCACTTTTTGGATCTGTTTTCTGCGCGAGAACGAAACCGACCCGAATTCATCTTCTTTATGAATGGGATCTCGGACATCCTCTTTGAAGGAAGTTTTCATATGGGGTGTTGTGTTTTATTCTCAAACACATCCCAGTAGTATTAAAAGTATTCTTGCAATACGAACTTCACCATCGCGCCGGTGTCAAACCAGCCCGACAACATCACTCCACGGCGGCCGACCTGCGTTAGACATGTCGTCGCTTTGTTGAGCCAATCTCAATTTCTTCGGATCATCATCTCGGCTAGCCGAACAATAGTTCGGCATCATGAAGGATAAATCGCCACCAACATCGCCGCCCCACGGATTACACGGAGCGGGCACACCTGCATCGCCACACAGTCACTTCATCAAGCCGGCATCGACCACGTCACGACCTGCATTGCTGGACCGGGGGCTTCATCATCTCTTCATCAACCTACTCCGGAGACTTCGGCGTCGCTGGCCGACCAGCTCCGTCACGTTAGCTGGACCGAGGGCTTTGCCTCGGCGAGCCAACCTTTGCCAGTATGGCCATGCTGTTGCTTTATCGCCCATCAGGCGATACGTGCGTGGATCGAGTCCCAATTTTGGGAATCACCTTTCTTCGGATTGCTACAACAAATAAGCCAGGTGCTATTAATCCTAGTATTTTTTCCTTGTTAGGGTTCATTTTTCCCAATGAATTATTACTCTGGTTTGTCCGTCATATGTATGCAGGTCTATCAAATGATGGCCGCATTAACGACGGTCGCATGGTGGTTCGGTCAGTTTCCGTACACAGTCCGGCGAACGCCGCATCCTGAACTCGAACCGACCTGTGAATTCAGGCCTTGCCATGCCTTTACCGCATCACGCCGCCGCCCTGCATCGACATTGACTTTGGCGCCAGGACATATTTCTTTTATTACTCACTTGGCATAAATTATTTGTTATGCAATGATTTTTTTAATTATTATTACTATTATCTCCGGTTTGCCCTATTTTTTGTGCACAGGAAAATGATCCAGCCGGACTATATCCTTTGGCGTCACCTCGGCTGGACGGGGGGCTTCATCAACACTTCATTACCCCATGCCGGGGACTTCGGCATCACCCTGCCGTCCTGCATTGACCGTGCTATGTCACCACTTCGGACTGCCGAGCTCTTTGCTCCGCCACCTCGGGACCGGCTCGGGGATGGAACCTTGTCCCGCATCAAGCTCGGACCGCGTCATCAATACCGAACACATTAACCAGCTAAGTTGTCTTCATGCTCAAAGTTTTAAATTTTTAACTTGTGTTCGGCTCATCCAAGCATTATACTTTTTTGGAAAAAAGTTGCTTGTAAAAATTTCCTTGTCCAAACTTTGTTTGTGACGCGCAAATTCAAATACCCCGTTTACTTGGGGGCTTCCTTCATGAAGCTTTTTCCTCTTGCATATGGTTATACTTGTACGGCTTCGTTCCTTGTTCGTGTATTACGCCACAATATGCACCATATTGACTTAAGCGATTTGCAAGCTGGGTTGCCTGGCTCCTGTGCTTACCCCTATGTTCCCGATTGTTCGGCTAGGAGTAAAGGGATCAACTCTGCGATTGTCACGATCGGGTCAACCGAGCCGGACCTCAGACTGGGTGAAGCCGAAAGCTAGCGCTCTTATTGTTTTCAATCATGGTCGGCACACAACGGAACTCATGAGTACAAAAAATCTATTGCACAAGTCTCATAATAACAATGAGCACCGAAGAAAGGTATCGGTGGGGGTACTATTTTCTTCGAAGATGCTTCTTACTCTTCGCAGTAATATAGCATAAGTTCCCTGAGCGCGCTTTGTCTGTTACAGCCTTATGGCCTGATTGCCTGGTTATTGGAAACACCGTCGATATTCTCGACAGATGGAGTACATAACACTTTTCGGTCCTTGACCGAAGAGGGAGAAGCCGACGGTCGGTTAAGACGCGTTTAAAGTTCGGTTGAACATAGATATGATATAAGTACTTCGGTACATGCAATCATTCTTTTACCCAAGTCACTTGGGGGCTCTTAAATTTATATGAGCCGTTTTATGATAAGTGTTTTTCTTCTTAGTCGTTGCAAAGTTTTTATTATTATTTATCACTCCTTTTTTCGACACAAGTGTGCGGTCACTAGCCGGGGAGCCTAATTTCTCTCTCAAAGCCGCTAGAGTTTAGTTTGCTAAACTGGCCTAGTAAGAAGTACTCCGCCTTCGGGATAGGAGGTTGAAGCCGTAGGCTGACCCGCTTGAAGTTTTGAGATAGGATGTGTCATGTTAAAGCACGGCAGAAGCACCTTTTTTTTCTAAAGTCCAATTTTCGGATTGGCACCGAACACTTGATCTAGTTCGGACATTAACCTTTTGAATAAGTTTTTTGGCTTTTCGAGCCCATGGCACTTTTAAACTATTTGTGTGTTTTCAGCACAAGTCTCGCAGTGCAACGCCGGACACCTTTAGAGATTCGGCAAAAACATTCTCGGATATTGCTATATATGCATCGGTTTCGAATTGTGTCTTCGGTCAATAGTTGGGTTGCCCGGCTCCTGCGCTTGCCTCCTATGTTCCGCTTTGTTCGGCTAGGTGTGCAAAGGGAGAACCACTGCGATTGTGCTTCCAGCTCACATGGTTAAGCACCTCAGTGGAGAAAGCCGAAAACTGACTGTCACAATAAGCGTAAACTGGTCGGCGATCCGATGACGGTGTTAAACGACGGGCCATTCATAACAATGGCCGAAGTGTTTACGGCTTGACCTCGACTGTCGCCGAACACTACCGGGGGCTATTAACTGGCCTCCCAAACTAAATCCTCGATATTTTGCTCTTACATTGGAGCTGAGGTTTCATGATCATGCTTAGCATGACAACCCAAAGAAAGGAACCGATAGCGGGACTATTTTCTTTGGAAGACATTTCTTCTGTTAAACAGTAATATAACATGTCTCTCCGCGTACCTTTGTTTATAAAACCGTATGGCCAGATTGCCTTGTTTGTTGTAAATCTTTGCCCTCATAAAGGCTTTATAAAGTAGGACAAACACTCCTCGGCTATTGGCCGAGGAGGTGGAAGCCGATGGTCGGTCAACAAAGTTTTGTACAATGCGGATCCGAGCATTAATGACGTAAAGTACTTGGATACATAGAGTCATTACACATAATTTGTGATTTTACTATGGATATCGATCCTTAATTCGGCCTCCCGTGCCCGCATTAAGGCTCGGGGGCTACTGGGCTTCGGGCTTATTATTTACAAATATTAAAGGGGCACATCGATCCCCTGATCTGGTGTTGCCACCCGACCAGTGTCTCGGGGGCTACTGCATTGCCTGTTCTATGCAGAAAATTTTAAGTGCAATACAGTTTCCGAGGAGATTTTGATCCTCAGGTTGGTCGGCCGCACCCAACCTGAGTCTCGAGGACTGAGCACGCCGCTTTTTGTGTCCCGAAGTATTCTGCCGAGCTAGGACTTGATCCTCAGACCGATTTTGCAAATCAACCTGAGTCTCAGCAGCTATGGGGATCAGCGGTCTTATGTCATCCTTCATGTGCATCTCGGGTTTTAGACCGATACCCACCTTGAGGGCTACTGGCACCAATAAAAAATATTGACAAAAATCAGCCCACATTCGGGGTGGTGCACCACCTCGGAAGCAGTCCGGCATAAAGCTCGGGCGCTAGTGGCTGGCTCCATAGAGGGCATTTCCGGCATTAAGCTCGGCTAAACTCCTTCAAAATTCTTTGAACCAAGGTGATTTACGACACCTCGGATAAAGTCCGGTGTTGGAGCTCGGATACATAGTCCAGCATTGGAGCTCGGATATAGTACGGCGTTGGAGCTCGGATACATGGTCCGGCGTTGGAGCTCGGATACAGTCCGGCGTTGGAGCTCGGATACATAGTCCGGCGTTAGAGCTGGGAAGCAGTCCGGCATTGGTGCTCGGCCGCAAAAGATACCTCGAATGCAGTCCGGTGTTGGAGCTCGGACGCAAGAGGACGTTGCCGCATGGGAACAACTTCAAACCCGAGGTGTGGCATAAAAATAACAAGGCATTGATAAAGGCCGGAAACTTAAAGGGGCTCCTTGGATACCCGACGTGTAAACTCGTCGTATGCGTTTCGGCAATCCTCAAGATAGAAGATGAGAGGATTTGTTGAACCAGTTTTCAAGACCGGCAACCGAAGATGAAGAACAGTTCAGAAGAATCGAGGAGCGTCCCTAACTTGAAGACCGGTTCAGGGGGCTACTGACGGTGTCCTGGACTAGGGGGTACTCAACGCGTCGTCTCCCGATCAGTTGGATTGGGCCGAGGACCCCCATGGCCCGTATACTCATGGGCCAGTCCGGACAGCTGCCGCATACAAGGAAGAATCCACAAGACTTGGCGATCAAGACAAGGACTCCTCCCCCACCGGCGTATTCGGCTAGGACTCTTGTTATCCTAGGCCTCTGGTGCATTATATAAACCGGGGCCAGGCTAGTCGATAGACATATACAACAACAATCATACCATAGGCTAGCTTCTAAGGTTTAGCCTCTCCGATCTCGTGGTAGATCAACTCTTGTACTACCCATATCATCAATATTAATCAAGCAGGAGTAGGGTTTTACCTCCATCGAGAGGGCCCGAACCTGGGTAAACATTGTGTCCCTTGCCTCCTGTTACCATTGATCCTAAGACTCACTGCTTGGGACCCCCTACCCGAGATCTGCCGGTTTTGACGCCGACACTAGGCAGTATGAGATGCAGACAGAATAGATCTAACATTGTATAGGCAGAAACCAATTTTGGTAAATAGGATGAACTTTTGAGGATAAAAAAGATGGTAAAAATAGAGTTGTATTTACCACACGAAGAACTGCTAGATGGGATGAGTAGGAGACTGAGCAGTTTAATCCACCGTTCCCTAACTTGGCGACGAAGGACACCTACGGCGGCGGCGGAGAGGACGATGCCACGGCCGGCGTGAGGACGGCGTCGGAGAAGTCGCGGCAACTAAGCGCTTCGTCGCCAGTGTTGTCGAGAGCTAGCGGTGGCGCTAGGGTTTTGACGAGGTGGAGAGGTGGAAGAAGGTTTTCTTTACCACAGGGGACATGTATTTATAAGGAAGTGTGCGGCACAGCGCAATTACGCAGGTGCCCCTGGCGGTTCACATCTGAGGGGCACGTGGCAAGCATGCAACATACTCAGAGTTGTCCCACGTTCCCACGCCCACTAGGTTTGTCGGATGGTTGTTCCGGCTTCTCCGGATTTCAAACAATAAGGATGAATCATTTAAAACAGACTTAATGTTTGTCTTTGTGTCTTCTGCTGACAAGAACGTAGAGAAGACATTCGACAGTTTCAATAGAATGCATATGATTTGGACAGATAGAGTTTGAGATAGAAAGCATAGAGAGATTAGGGTCCGATCACATTCACTTAGTTCAAAAGATTCAACTAGGAAGACATAGATATAAGTGAATGCTGTAGAGGACAGAACACTAGTATACATGTCAGAAAGCAATCAAATCAACATAGTGAAGAAAATCATGAAGATAGGTTGAAATTGAAGACAAACCAAATGCGAAGACATTGCAAAAATAACGCCATGAGTGAAACACTTCAAACCGAGAAATTTGGTGGTGGCGTTACCCACCGTATAGGAAGTATTAGACCCAGACACGGCGCACAATTATCGTGGCGCTCCGAAGTCAAATTCCACGTTAATGTATTCACACTCAGAATGTAAGTCTTCATTGATTGAAGATATACTTTACTTCGTGTGTTGCACATCTAAGTCATCAACATGCATAAGTGTTAGGATGTGTGCCTGATCACAGGACATTTGAGGATTCCAAGATATTTAGCTCACACCGTAACTTGCAAAACCTTTTCTCATCCAAGGGCTTTGTGAAGATATCTGCCAGTTGCTCTTCAGTCGCAGAAGAGAGGTACTTGTTTCAGATTGATGCCAAAGTCCTTGAGAGTTTGCTTCATCCATAGAAGCTGAGCGCGGCACGATCCAGCATCAGTGTATTCAGATTCAGCAATTGAGTGTGATACACAGTTTTGCTTCTTTGAAGACCAACAGACAAGTGATCGTCCCAGAAAGTGACATGTGCCTGATGTAGACTCGCGATCCACCTTGTCACCATCATAATCAGCATCCGAGAATCCAACCAAATCAAATTTTGAGCCCTTTGGATACCATAATTCGAGTGTTGGGGTGTGAGCCAAATATCGAAGAATTCGCTTCATAGCTAAGTGATGTGATTCCTTTGGTGCCGCTTGGAATCGAGCACACATGCAAACACTAAGCATAATATCTGGCCTAGATGCACATAGGTAAAGTAAGAAACCAATCATGGAGTGGTATACCTTTTGATCAAATTCTTTACCATTGTCGTCGGGGCCCAGATGGTGTTTGGCTGGCATTGGCGTCGTGTAACCTTTGCAATCTTGCATTCCAAACTTCTTCAGACAATCTTGAGGTATTTTTCTTGAGATATGAAGATGCCATTCCTTTGCTGACGAAATTGAAGACCAAGGAAGAACTTCAGCTCACCCATCACGGACATCTGATATTGTTCTTGCATCATGTATCCAAACTCATCACTATACTTCTGGTCGGTGCAGCCGAAGATAATGTCATCCACATATATTTGGCACACAAACAGTTCACCATCATATGTCTTTGTGAAGAGTGTGGGATCGAGGGATCCAGGTTTGAAGCCTTTGCTCTTCAGGAAGTCTTTAATCGTATCATACCAAGCATGAGGAGCTTGTTTGAGGCCATACAGTGCTTTGTTTAGCTTGTACACCATATCAGGATGTTTTGGATCTTCAAAGCCAGGTGGTTGAGCGACGTATACTTCTTCTTCAATCTTGCCGTTGAGAAATGCACTCTTCACATCCATTTGATATAGCAAGATGTTGTGGTGGTTAGCATAGGCTAGCAGTATGCGAATAGCTTCAAGCCTAGCCATGGGAGCAAATGTTTCGTCGAAGTCAATTCCTTCAACTTGAGTATATCCTTGAGCCACAAGACGTGCTTTGTTTCTGACAACTTGACCATGCTCATCTTGCTTGTTTCGATATATCCATTTTGTGCCAATAATGTTATGCTTGCGAGGGTCAGGACGCTTGACAAGTTCCCAAACATTGTTTAGCTTGAACTGTTGAAGTTCTTCTTGCATAGCTTGTATCCATTCAGGTTCCATAAAGGCTTCAGCAACTTTCTTGGGTTCTGATATTGACACAAAAGAAAAGTGCCCACAGAAATTTGCTAACTGTGTTGCTCTTGAGCGAGTAAGTGGACCAGGTGCATTGATGCTATCAATTATCTTCTCAATTTGTACTTCATTTGCAACTCGAGGATGAACTGGACGAAGACCTTGCTCTTGCTGATCACTGTCATCATTGGGAGGATTGTCTTCAGTCTGAGCGTTGTCTTCAGTCTGAGCATTGTCTTCAGGTTGGTTAGGTGCAGAAATGATAAGTTCCTCTTCAGGCTGTGCTTCAGAAGGCATGATTTCACCAGTTCCCATCAGCTTGATAGATTCGCTGGGCGGAGCTTCGTCTAGTGTACTTGGCAGGAGCTCTCTTTGTCAACCTTTGGTTTCATCAAATCGCACGTTCACAGTTTCGATGATTTTGTAGAGATAGAGGTTGACGACTCTATAAGAGTGCGAGTCCTTTCCGTAACCGAGCATGTAGCCTTCGTGAGCTTTAGGTGCAAATTTTGACTTGTGATGGGGATCCTTGATCCAACACCTAGCTCCAAATACTTTGAAGTAGCTGACATTTGGCTTCTTGCCAGTAAGGAGCTCATAGGATGTTTTGTTCAGAAGCTTATGGATGTAAACACGGTTGATGATGTGACATGCTGTATCAATAGCTTCAGGCCAGAACTTTCTTGGTGTCTTGTACTCGTTGAGCATTGTTCAAGCCATCTCAATGAGGGTTCTGTTCTTGCGCTCTACGATGCCATTTTGCTGCGGTGTGTATGGAGCAGAGAACTCATGAGTGATTCCCATTGTATCCAGATAAAGATCAAGTCCGGTGTTCTTGAACTCAGTGCCATTGTCACTTCTGATATGCTTGATCTTGACGCCATAATTGTTCATGGCACGATTGGTGAAGCATCTGAAAACATCTTGCACTTCAGTCTTGTAGAGAATTATGTGCACCCATGTATATCTTGAGTAGTCATCAACAATGACGAAGCCATAGAGACAAGCATTTCTTGTGAGGGTAGAGTAGTGAGTAGGGCCAAATAAGTCCATGTGTAACAGCTCGAAGGGTTGAGATGTCGTCATGATTGTCTTCGAGGGGTGCTTTGCCCTAGTCATCTTTCCAGCTTCGCAGGCACCACACAAATTATCCTTCTTGAACTTGACACCCTTGATGCCTATGACATGCTTCTTCTTGGCGAGTGTGTGCAAGTTCCTCATGCCAGCATGCCCCAGCCTCCGATGCCAGAGCCAACATTCTGAAGCTTTTGCAAGAAGACATACGACAAGCTGTGGACCTGCTGAGAAATCTACCATGTATAGATCATCTTTCCGATACCCTTCAAAGACTAGAGACTTGTCAGATTCCATTAGTACAAGGCAACGATATTTTCCGAATAGCACAATCATGTTCAAGTCACAAAGCATAGAGACAGACATTAAGTTGAAACCAAGGGATTCAACAAGCATCACTTTATCCATGTGTTGATCCTTTGAGATTGCAACTCTACCTATACCCAATACCTTGCTTTTACCAGTGTCAGCAAATGTGATGTGACTCTTGTCTGATGGACGTAAGGTTGAGTCCATGAGAAGACTTCGATCACCGGTCATATGATTAGTGGATCCGCTGTCCATAATTCATTCTGAAGCATGAGGTGTCATACCCTACAGTACAGTTAGGGGGATAGGCTTCACCAAGAGTATTGTGAAGCATAAACATTTGACGGGAAATAGGATTATTGAAGCTCAGATCAAGATTAGGACAGATAGGGTGAATGGCAAACTATTCAGGAACAAAATACATAGGGAGACCATTTGGGAATTTGATCTTGCGCCCTACAAGATGTTTTAGGTCCCCAGCAATAGCATCAGACGCCTTTGATTTTCGGTTGGAGACCTTTCCCTGCAAAAGAAAGTTAATTCTTCTTAACCACCCACATCCTCAGGGGTGGCTTAGAAGCAATGAGTCTAAGTGCAGCATCTGAGAACTTCGGCTTTGGAGCCCTAGCAAATAGCCTTGCAGGAGATGAATGATACTCATATGAATAAGCAAAAAAGTTCTTAGTTCTATGAACATAGCGGTTTGAAGACACACGCTCATATTCATAAGTTTGAGTACGGTTTCCCTGCAAAACATTGGCGTTAGGGTGACTCAGGTGAGTCCTCTGTCTGTATGAACCCTTTGGACCATATGATGCCTTAGGTCTGGGGTTTGTCTTCTTCCCAGGTGGTGTCATGATCACATTCACTGGAAGATTCTCAAGACAGCTTTTGGGAACCCAGATCTTCTTCATAGGTGGTCCATTCCTGTAGTTAGTACCAATCTACCTGGCAAACACTTCACCATTCTGATTCTTAAACAGCTTATAGTTTGCATCAAGGGATTCATCAATGATAATAGGATTAGCACAGGTAAAGACAGATAAGGTGGATGGATCCACTAAAGGTCCCTTTGCAGCAACCCATGTGGTTTTGGGATACTGCTCAGGCTTCCAGTAGGAACCATCAACATTCATTTTCCTCTCGAACCCAACACCCTCTTTCCTAGGGTTTCGGTTCAGAATCTGCTTTTTGAGGACATCGCAAAGTGTCTGATGTCCTTTCAGACTTTTATACATCCCTGTTTCAAGCAATGTCTTCAACCTAGCATTTTCATCAGCAATAGTAGTGGTATCCTCCGCAGAGGGGTTAGTTACCACATTAGTAGTTGAAGACAATGCAACAGTAGCAGCAGTGGAACATTCAGCAACAGAGGTAGCGTTATCACGCTCAAGGCATTTTAGACATGGTGGTTCAAATCCATCCTGAGCGGGACTGATCTGTTGAGCGCGAAGTGACTCATTCTCTTTTTGAAGATCTTCATGAGCCGCTCTCAATTTCTCAAGCTCTTGCTTCCTTTGAAGATAATCATAGGAGAGCTTTTCATGAGTGGTTGAGAGCGTTTCATGACGACTTTCAAGTTCTTGGTACTTAGCATGAAGATTTTTTATGTCTTCAACTAAGGACTGTGAATGTGTCATTTCCGCGTCCAACAGGTCATCGCTTTTGTCTAACAGTTTTTGAGTATGTTCCATAGCTTTTTGTTGTTCAGTTGCAATTTTAGCAAGTGTTGTGTAGATGGGTTTGGATTCACAATCAGAGTCATCTTCACTTGATGTTTGAAAGTAAGCATCACATGATTTTACCTTGGCACCACGTGCCATGAAGCAGTAGGTGGGAGCAGGGTCGCTTTGTCATCAGCTTCAGCGTTCGTGTGGAAGTCATTGTCTTCAGTGTTGAAGATGGACTTGGCAACATAGGTTGTGGCTAGAGCCAGACTTGCAACGCTAGGGTCGGAATCCTCTTCAGACTCCACCGCCGCCTCCTCAGAAGCAGACTCCTCCTCTGAATCCATCTCCTTGCCAACAAAAGCATGAGCCTTGCCAGATGAGCTCTTCTTATGAGATGAAGACCTTGATGAGGACTTGGAAGAAGACTTTGAAGATTTCTTCTTCTTCTTGTCATCAGAATCATATTCCTTGCTCTTCTTCTTCTTCTTCTCATTGTCCCACTGTGGACACTCAGAGATATAGTGTCCAGGTTTCTTGCACTTGTGACATGTTCTCTTCTTGTAGTCATGAGTGGAAGCTTCATCATTTCTTGAGCTAGATCGTGAAGACTTTTTGAAGCCCTTCTTCTTAGTGAACTTCTGGAACTTCTTCACAAGCATAGCAAGTTCCTTTCCAATGTCTTCAGGATCATCAGAACTGCAGTCAGATTCTTCATCAGATGAGGAAACAACTTTTGCCTTCAAAGTGCGAGTTCAGCCATAGTTGGGACCATAGATATCTCTTTTCTCAGAAAGTTGGAACTCATGTGTGTTGAGCCTCTCAAGTATATCAGACGGATCGAGTGTCTTGAAGTCAGGGCGTTCTTGTATCATGAGGGCAAGGGTGTCAAAGGAGCTGTCAAGTGATCTCAGTAGTGTCTTGATGATTTCATGCTTGGTAATCTCAGTGGCGCCGAGAGCATGAAGCTCATTTGTGATGTCGGTGAGGCGATCAAACGTGAGCTGGACATTTTCATTGTCGTTTCTCTTGAAGCGGTTGAAGAGGTTGCGAAGAACACTGATCCTTTGATCTCTCTGGGTTGGGACACCTTCATTGACCTTGGATAGCCAGTCCCAGACTAGCTTCGACGTTTCCAGAGCACTCACACGGCCATACTGTCCTTTGGTCAGATGACCACAGATGATGTTCTTGGCAGTTGAGTCCAGTTGAATGAACTTCTTGACATCAGCAGGGGTGACACCTTCACCAGTTTTGGGAACGCCGTTCTTGACGACGTACCAGAGGTCGACATCAATGGCTTCAAGATACATGCGCATCTTATTCTTCCAGTAGGGATATTTAGTTCCATCGAACATGGGGCAAGCAGCGGAGACTTTGATTATCCCTGCAGTCGACATAGCTAAAACTCCAGGTGGTTAAACCGAATCACACAGAACAAGGGAGTACCTTGCTCTTATACCAATTGAAAGTGCTAGTTATCGACTAGAGGGGGGGTGAATAGGCGATTTTTATGAAAGTCTTCAAAACATGGAAGTTTCGAAGACAAACAATAGAAATGACCTAATTGATATACAGCGGAAGATAAACTACAACAAGCAAACCATAGTCAAGTATGCAATAATGTGAAAGTACAAAGACTAATAGCAGCTTAGTAGTAAGGATCAGGATGGAAGATAGTATGAAGCCAACCAATGATACTAGTCAAGCAATGAAGTCAAACAGGTACGACAAATAGGCAATGACTTCACGAAGACAAACTCTAAGTAAAGGGAGGGAGAGGATAGAACCAGTCACTTGTTGAAGACACATGATTTGTTGGACCAGTTCCAGTTGCTGTGACAACTGTATGTCTGGTTAGGGAGGCTGAGATTCAACTCAGAAGACCGCGTCTTCACCTTATTCCCCTTGAGGTAAGGACACACAGTCCTCACCCAATCACTCTGGTAAGTCTTCAAGGTAGATGTCCGAACCTTCACAGACTTTGTTCACCGACGATCCACAATGACTCTTGGATGCTCAGAATGCGACGCCTAACCGGCTGGAGGATTCACAGTCCTCAAGTGTAATAACTCTTCAGGTCACGCAGACAGAAAGACTTCAGTGATGCCTAACACTCTTTGGCTCTGGGTGTTTGGGCTTTGTCCTCGCAAGGATTTCTCTCTCTCAAAGGCTTCGAGGTGGGTTGCTCTCAAACGACAAAAGCTGTGCACTAACTCTGAGCAACCACCAATTTATGGTGTAGGGGGTGGACTATTTATAGCCACTAGGCAACCCGACCTGATATGTCTGAAATGACCCTGGGTCACTAAGTAACTGACATGTGTTCAATGGTCAGATTTCAAACACACACGGCAACTTTACTTGGGCTACAAGCAAAGCTGACTCATCCAGCTCTGGATAAGATTTGCTCTCATTGTCTTCGCTCGAAGACATAAGATTTGGGTTGAGCATCACTTCAGTTATTCTGACTTTGTTCACTTGGACCCCACTTAACAGTACGGTGGTTCCTATGACTCAACAAAGAAGAAAAAGGAAACAACGAAATGACACAGTCTTCGCGCTCCATAGTATTCACTCAATGTCTTCTCATGTCATAGTCTTCAATATGAATATCTTCACATACCACCATTGTCGACAATGTCTTCATACATTTTTAGGGGTCATCTCCGGTAGGTAAACAGAATCAATGAGGGACACTACCTGTGTTATCCTGCAATTCTCACAAACACATTAGTCCCTCAACCAAATTTGTCGTCAATACTCCAAAACCAACTAGGGGTGGCACTAGATGCACTTACACTATCGTTTATCACGGGGTAATCAGTATCGATATATAGTTTGACACCGTCATTGGGTCGCTGACCAGTTTACGCCCATTGTGACAGTCAGCTTTCGGCTTTCTCCACTGAGGTGCTTAACCATTCGAGCTGAAAGCACAATCGCAATGGTTCTCCCTCTGCACACCTAGCCGAACAATCGGGAATGTAGGAGGCAAGCACAGGAGCCGGGCAACCCAACTATTGACCGAAGATACAATTCGAAACCGATGCATATATAGCAATATCCGAGAATATTTTTGCCGAATCTCTAAAGGTGTCCGACGTTGCACTGCGAGACTATTGCTGGAAACACACAAATAGTTTAAAAGTGCCATAAGCTTGGAAAACCAAAAAACCTTCAATAAAAACTTTACGCCTGAACTAAATCAAGTCATTTGGTGCCAATCCAAAAATTGGTCTTAAAAGAAAAATGTACTTCTGTCGTGCTTTAACATGACACATCCTATCTCAAGACTTCAAGTGGATCATCCTACAGCTTCAACCTCCTGTCCCGAAGGCGGAGTACTAATTCTCGTTAGGCCAATTTAACAAACTAAGCGCGAGCGGCTTTAGAGGGAAACCAGGCAATCCGGCTGTTGACCATGCACTCGACTCGAGAAAGGAGTGGTAGAAAAAGACTTTGCAATGACTAGGAAGAAATCATTTATTACAAAACGGCTCATATAAATTTTAAGAGCCCCCAAGTGACTTGGGTAAAAGAATTTTGTGTATAATGATTGTATGTACCGAAGTACTTATATCATATCTGTGTTCACCCGAACTTTAAACGCGTCTTAACCGGTCGTCGGCTTCTCCCTCTTCGGTCAAGGGCCGAAAAGTGTTATGTACTCCACCTATCGAGAATATCGACGGTGTTTCCGATAACCAGGCAATCAGGCCATAGGGCTGTAATAGACAAAGTGCGCTCAGGGAACTTATGCTATATTACTGACGAAGTGTAAGAAGCATCTTCGAAGAAAATAGTACCCCCACCGATACCTTTCTTCGGTTGCTCCTTGTTACTATGAGACTTGTGCAATAGATTTTTTGTACTCATGAGTTCCATTGTGTGCCCACCATGATTGAAAACAATAAGAGCGCTAGCTTTCAGCTTCACCCAGTCTAAGGTCCGAACTCGGATGACCCGATCGTGACAATCGCAGAGGTGCTCCCTTTACTCCCTAGCCGAATAATCGGGAACGTAGGGGTAAACACAGGAGCAAGGTAACCCAACTTGCGGAACACTTAAGTCAACATGGTGCATATTGTGGCGTAATACATGAACAAGGAACGAAGCCATACAAGTATAATCATATGCAAGAGGAAAGGCTTCATAAAGGAAGCCCCCAGTTAACATGGGTAAGGGGAGTTTCTTTTAATGAGCAACGTATGTGAGCATGGTTGAACCAAACGCAAGTTAGAAAATTAAAACTTCGAGCATGCAAGTGACTTAACTGGTTAATGTGTTCGACATTGATGACGTGGTCCGAGCTTGATGCGGGACAAGGTTCCATCCCCCACGCCGGTCCCGAGGTGGCGGAGTGAAGAGCTCGGCACTCCGAAGTGGTGACATAGCACGGGCAATGCAGACCGGCAGAGTGACGCTGAAGTCCCCGGTGTGAGGTAATGAAGTGTTCATGAAGCCCCCCGTCCAGCCGAGGTGACGTGGTATGTCAGTACGCCGAGGTCACAACACTGCCCGACCCGGATCATTTTCCTGTGCACAAAACATAGTGCAAACCGAAGATAATAGTAATAATAATAAATTAAAAAAATGTTGCATAATAAATAATTTATGCAAAGTAAGTAATAAAAGAGATATGTCTTGTGCGTCGAACACTCGATGAGGTAGAGCTTTCTCGGCGATGCCGAAGTCCCCGAGGCAACCGAACACGTCGGTATGGCAACTCGGCCAACAAGGTAATCATGCGAGCCGATTTACGCCGATTAGGACGATGGCGTCGGCTTGCCGAAGGGACCACGTGACGCAGTCGAAGTCCATTACCTGCACATGTTAAATAGTGCAGGCCAACAATAATCACATTAATATATAAAAATCCTCGCGTAAAAAATTTATGCAAGATAATTTATTTAAAGATATGTGGCCTGGCGCCAAAGTCAATGTCGATGCAGGGCGTCGGTGTGATGCGGTAAAGGCGTGGCAAAGCCTGAATTCACAGGTCAGTCTGAGTTCCGGATGCGGGGTTCACCAAACTATGTATAGAAACTGACCGAACCACCACGTGACTGTCGTTATTGTGGCCACCATTTGATAGACCTGTATACAGATGATGGAACAAATCAGAGTAATAATTCCTTGGGAAAATAAAACCCAAACAAGCAAAAATTCCTAGGATTAATAGCACCTGGTTTATTTATTGTAGAAGTCCGAGGAAAAGTGACTCCCAAAAGTGGGACTCGATCCACATTCCCACTGCCTGATGGGCGGTGAAGCGACGGCATGGCGATGCTAGTAAAGGTTGGCTCGCCGAGGCAAAGCCCCCGGTCCAGCTAACGTGACGAAGCCGGTCGGCTGATAACGCCGAAGTCTCCGGAGTAGGTTGATGAAGAGATGGCGAAGCCCCCGATCCAGCTGAGGTGTCGAAGCCTCGATGTCAGCCGATGAGTCGAAGTAGGTCGGCGTGATGGATATCGGCTTGAAGAAGCAATAGTGCGGCCCTGCCGATGCAGGTCGTAACTCGTGACGTGGTCAATGCCGGCTTGATGATGTGACCGTGCGGCGATGCCGGTGTGCCCGCTCCATGTAATCCATGGGGCTGTGATGTTCGTGATGACTTATCATTCGCGATGCCAAACTCTTGTTCGGCTTGCCGAGACGATGATCCAAAGAAGTTGAGCTCGACTCAACAAAGCGACAACGTGTCTAACTCAGGTCATCAGCCGTGGAGCAACGTTGTCGGGCTGGTTTGACACCGGCGCGAGGGTGAAGATCATATCAGAAAAGACTTTTAAAATTAGTGGGATGCTCTTGGGAACAAAACACAATACCCCATACAAAACTTACCTCAAAAAGGACGTCTAAAATCTCGTTCGTAGAAAATATGAACTCAGGTCGGATTCATTCTCACGCAGAAAACAAATCTGAAAAATGATGCACTAATCCGAAGGTTCCTCGAGTTTGGACGGTTGGATCAAGCTGAAATTTTGAGAGGTGGTAGATATAGGAATTCTGCAGCCGATCAACGGTTGGATCTTCCAAAGGACGTCCGAGATAGATGCTGAACACCATGCTCCAAACTCGTCTAGATTCCCGTCCAGATTCAACGGGGCTCCGGTATATCGGAGACCGGCAGAGATTTCTCCATTAGAACACGATGAAATTTTGCAGGGTTGTTGTAGACTTAATTATGCACAATTCCACCGAAGGAATCGTCAAGGCGATGCTCGAGGAAGTTGTGGTAGCGGATCCAAGTTCGTTGTTCGGAAAAACAGCATGGTCGCCCGAGGGCAATGTTGACGTTGAGCCCCCGATCTCCATGGATGATTCCTCCACGATCTTGGTAGAGATCGGAGTTGATGATGACGAGGACATATGTCCGATCTTGACGATCCGAAGAGGGTCCTGGTCCTCGGACCAGCTAAGGTGACCAGTCAAGCCGGCGATGAAGACATCGATGTTTCTGCAGGCGAGTCATTGATCCTTTTGCCGATCACATAGCAGAACTCTCAATGAAAACACCATTGTTGTTATCATAACCAGTAGATCTTGGGTAGGGGGTCCCAAGCTGTGTGTCTTAGGATCGATGGTAACATGAACACAGGATTTTACCCAGCTTCGGGCTCTCTTGAAGAGATAATACCCTACATGCTGCTTGATTGACTTTGACGAGTATAGGGGTTACAAGAGTTGATCTACCTCGAGATTGTATGTTGTAGTCTAAACCCTAGACGTATGATGAGTAATGTCATAATGACCTAGAATATATTTATCGATTAGCCTAGCCTCGGTTTATATAACGTACCAGAGGCCTAGGATAACAAGAGTCCTAGCTGAATACGCTGATGGGGAGGAGTCCTCGTCTTGATCACCAAGTCTTGTGGAATCTTCCTCGTGTATGCATCAGCTGTCCGAATTGACCCATGAGTATACGGCCATGGGGGTCCTCGGCCCAATCTAACTGATCGGGAGACGACATGGTGAGTACCCCCTAGTCCAGGACACCATCACTATCCATCACGCGGGGTTGCCTCGATAATTAAGATTATAATAATCAAACAAGAGCTTTGGCGTTTAATGACTACACCTCATTAGATCTGTGTTACCATACTAAACCCTTTTGTCGCTGGTGTTCAGAATAACACTTCACGTTCTCCCTGCACTTAGCCTCACCATTACTCGATCTCCATGATCCTGGGTACCTGCAGGGATGATGATCGCGGACAAGACAAGAGACATCTAATATGTCTCCAACATATCTATAATTTTTAATTGTTCCATGCTATTATAGTATCAATCTTGGATGTTTTTATGCAATTATATATCATTTTTTGGGACTAACCTTGAAAGAACATGCGGCCCCCATGTTTGGTTTTGGTAACTGATGACAATCTCTATGGACTAATGGTTGCCTTGAGTTTTATTTGAAGGATTTGTCCATAGGCTTTTCTTGGAGTCCATTTATTGGTTTCAAGGAGAGTTTGTGATGACCAAGGTGCCATTCAAGGAATTACCTAAAGATTGGTCATGTGAGAGGTTGATCAAGACTAAGTCAAAGAGTGAATCAAGTTGATCAACACACAAAGCGTAGAAGATGTACTGAGAGGGATCAAGCGATCCCATGGTATGGTAAGCATTGTCAATTATGCTTTGTGTACTAACGCATGATCTTCGTGCGAGTTCTTTGTGGGGTTAGGTTGTGGTGTGCAAGTTCAAGTGAAGCATCACGAAGAGATCAAATGCTTGAAGCTTGCCATTCATTGTGGTGACAATGGACTTGTGAAGATGTGCGTGTCAGGACCCCGACTCAATGCCACATCGATCTAGCATGTAACACCTCATATCACTTTGCGGCCTCACGCACGGTATTCCCACGGGTGTCGCCTTACCTTAGCCCGGGACCGTTTGCGCCTTTTGGCACACGTATATGACAGTGTCGCTAGCATCCATATGATAAGGAGCCCGAGCTAACATGGCTAGTCGTAAACCCAAAGTGGCACAGACTTACAGGGACAGGCATCCATGACCCAGCATCGAACGTGTCGGTCATCAGCGAGTGAATCCAGGCTGTAGCACTGGGCTAGCAGGACTCCGGTGAACCGGGCTGTAGCAGGCTAACAGGACTCCGGTATTCATCGCGTGACATTTCCCCGAAGGGACAGACACAGGAACGAAGAAGGACACATGCCGGCCAGCCTAAGTGTTCCGGAGCAGTAGCAAGCTACCATGGCTCGGTGGAAACACTAGGAGACATTTCCCGGTAAGAGAGGCTACTAAAGATAAACAACTAGATAGTCAGATCCCACACATACCAAGCATTTCAATAACATACACACAATATGCTCGATATGTGCAATACAACATGGCATCACAAAATGACTCTACGACTCAAGTAGTTATTCAATAGGCTCCGAGGAGCGAGATATTACAAACATGGGTCTCATGACCCAACACTCAGAGCATACAAGTCAAAGCACAAGCGGAAGCTATCATGTCTGAGTACAGACATCTATAAATGAAAAAGGCTGAGAAGCCTGACTATCTACCAGATCCTGCCGAGGGCACAAGATCGTAGCTGAGGTAACAAGCTAAACGTCGAAGTCCACGCGGAACTACTAGTGAGACTGAAGTCTCTCTGCAAAAACATAAAATAGGCAAACGTGAGTACAAATGTACCCAGCAAGACTTACATCAGATCTATCTACATATGCATCATTATCAACAAAGGGGATGGTGGGGTTTAACTGCAGCAAGCCAGCTTTGACTCGGTGGCTATCCTGAACTACGACTGCAAGTAACTCTTTTGAGGTGGCGCACACGAGTCCACATATTCACCATATCAATACACCACTATGGATCCGCTCCCGTCTCCCTACGAGAACGCCATCCATAGCACTCACGCTTATCTTGCGTATTTTAGAGTATCCACTTTCACTTGTCTATGAACTATGCAAGGGGTCCAAGTTTCCATATCCGAGGAATCCGGCTATTCGAATAGATGATGTTAACCCTGCAGGGGTGTACTTCTTCACACACGCTTTCGCCACTTATCGCCCTGTACACGTCATGTACCTCGGCAACCTTCAAGCGGAAGCCGGGCGAGGGAGTCGGCCACGACCTGACTAACCGAACAAGTCTCTAGTCCAGGTTTATCGCCTATTCGGGTTCCATCCGCAAGGAGATCCGGCCGGGGTGTCGCTTACGGCCCCAAACGATGTGTGCAGGGTTCCCAAGCCCACCAACCGGGTGCCACTTGGTACACCGGGCCACTGTGCCTAGTCTGTCCCAAGCCCACCTGTACCGGGTGCCACTTGGTAGACTACTAACACTACCTACAAACACCAGAAACTAGTTGCAACTCCTGGACAGAGATCATGTTGATTAATAAGTCGAGAGGGGCACTTAAGCATTCCAATGTGTGGTAGTAGCTGGTCATGGATCACAAACACAGAACTCAGTTCCTGAGGACGGCTGCAATGAGACAACCCACCATGTACTCCTACATGGCCTCTCACCGCTACCTTTACCAAATCGTGTTCACACACTTAGCTCACACACAGTAGGACATGTTCACACGCCTCTGATTCATCCCCGATGAATCAGACCTGACTCAACTCTAAGCAGTAGCAGGCATGACAAACAAGCATGAATGAGTAGGCACATCAGGGCTCAAACAACTCCTACTCATGCTAGTGGGTTTCATCTATTTACTGTGGCAATGACAGGTCATGCAAAGGATAAAGGGTTCAGCTACCGCAGCAAGTATCAAATATGTCGTTGTTGTCCTAATGCAGTAAAAGAGAGCAGGAGCGAGAGAGTGGGATTTTATCGGAATGAACAAGGGGGTTTTGCTTGCCTGGCACTTCTGAAGATAATATAGCTCTTCATCGGTGTCATCGATCACATCGTCGGTACACGTCTATCGAGAGGGGACAATTACCGGCAAATACAGAAAAACACGATCAATGCAATGCACAATATGATGCATGCTATGACATGGCAATATGAATGTGTTTTGGGCTAATGCACCTAAAACCAGATTAAATGAAGTTGGTTTGAATCCAAGATTCAAATTCAAACTCCATATGTGGTTATTTAAATGTCATTCACTTCATTTGCCCTAAACAGTAGTGATAAGTTGTTCTAACATGCATGAAAATGGTACAGATGGATTCCTTGAATTTTTCTGATAATTTTTCATATATAAATTATTTAATTTGGAGTTACGGTTGAATTTCTATGATTTATTGAAGTTTTAGCTATTTTCTGGAATTTCCTGATTATTTATAAAATAAACTAAATTCCAGAAAAGGAATATTGCATCAGCATGACGCCGGGGTGACGTCAGCAGGTCAAAGGCGTCGACCAGGTCAAACCTGACCAGTGGGGTCCACTGGTCAGTGACCCAGTCAACTAACCAAGTTAGTTAGCCCTAACTAACTTAGTTAGCCGGGCGGGGCCCGCATGTCAGTGGCCTATCTAATTAGCTAAGTTAATTAGCGCTGACTAATCTAACCCTAATCAAGCAGGCGCCTGGGCCCACACGTCAGGGGGGTCAAACCCCGGGTCAACTCGCCGGAGTTGACCCGCGGCTCGTCGCCGGCGGAGCCAGAGACGGCGGAGGGGGTCGGAATTCCTCCTCCGGCGACCAAATCGGAGACTGAGGGGCTCTACGCGTAGCTGGTGTGTGCGCGCATCGAATCGTGGCATCCGTTCGTGCTGGGGAGGTCGGATTTGGCGACGGCGGCGAGCGGGGCGGCGGCCGGAGCACGGCGAGGTCGGGGTTGGCGCTAGGGGGCACGGCAGGTCGCACGGGTGGGCGCGCTCGGCTCCTGGAAGGGTGCTGAGCACGTTGCCGTGCTCGGGGGTTAGCTACGGTGGCTCTAGCCCCGTCTGTGTCATCGCCGGCGGCGAGGAACTGTCGGCTCCGACAGCCGGGGTGGTTAGAAGGCGCGGACGGCACGGGGAGAGAGGGGAAATGGACAGGGGCTCACGAGGGGTCGGGAGAGAAGCTCGGTGGGCTCGGGGAAGCCTCTGCAACGGCGAATTGACGACGGCGATCTCCGGGCACCGGAGATGAAGACGACGACGCTCCGGTCGACTGCGGCCTCCTCTGGCCGCGTGCGTCGCGTGTGTAGCTCCACGGGGTCAGGGCGGAGCTCAGGGATGCATAGAGGGAGCGAGGGGGTGGCTGTGGCCCCGGTAAACGGCGTCGGCGGCGATGGGCGCGCTCGGCTGTGGTGGGGAACGGCGAGAGAGGAGCGAAGAGGGGAGAGTGCGGTGTCCAGGGGTCGAGGGGAGGCCGGGGAGGCGGTTCAGGCGCCGCGGTGGCGTGGGATGCAGGCAGGCAGGGAGGTGGCGTGTCGCCACGGCGCGCGCGTGCGCTGTCTCCCTCCTCTGCCTACTGGCAGAGGTAGAGGATGACTGGCATGGGCCTTGGTGGGCTAGGCCACCAGCTGGGCCAGCTAGGTGGGCTGCCAGGTAGGTCCAGGTGAGATTTCTCTCCTCTGTCTTTTATTTATTGTTTTCTATTTTGTTCTGTTTTGTTTTGGTTTAGGAAAAAATACTAAACCATTTTATAAAATCCTGAAAATAATTATGTGGCTAGAACTAAAATATACCAAACCACATAAAATGTTCCAGTAATTATTGGACATATATTATTTATATATCAAATATATATCCAATGCAAATAGCTATTTATTTAATTCAAAGGCCCAAAATAATTAACTCTGAGATACCAAAAATATTGTTTTGAGTTTTACCTCTTTGCAATATTTTCAGAGACTAAGAGGAGCATTTTCTTGGACTTCTTTGAGGAGATTTTAATGTTGATCATTTTTAGAAGGTTTCTGAGGCTTTGAAAATTCCTCAATTCAAATTTCATTTGAAATAAAACATGATGCTCACATGAGGCTAGCCTAGTGCATAACCAGGAGCTAGGGATGTGACAACTCACCCCCACTAAACAAGAATCTCGTCTCGAGATTCAAGCGTAGGGTAGGATGAAAGGGAAACGCAAACTAGTACAATCTTCATGATCCAGGTTGCACTTCAAATGAACGTTGATTTGAACACCATCTTTGTCTTGTCGTCTTGCTCTGAGAACTCCAGCTAATCATGACAAGAAGAGGAAAGGAAAACTCTGGAAGGATCGGTCTTCTCGAAGGTCGAACAACTCAGGATTAACTCCCGGAATGTGACATAGCAACATCTCTCGAGCTGAGAGACGAAGCATACCTCTAGAGGGATGGAGTGGAGCAGGTGACGAGGTTCACTAGGTAGACAACAATTCCAGACTTAAGAATGTGGCGATCGGTTGTCAACGTAGTGAGGAGTTGAATTGCCATGACACCACGACGAAACATCCTGGAGAAGGGTGATTCGTAGATTATTATCTTAAGTGGCAAAAAGAATTACCTTTGATATAGAGATCATTGAGACTCTCTATATCAGCCTAAGGCAAATCACAGCAATCGATTGGCGGGGGTCGGTAGAATGGCATACTCGGACTTGGATGATGTGGATTACCTTGTTGAAGACAACGTAATGGATGAATTTGCTTATCACCGGAGATGGAAGAGACCCATGGTAGAATGGCACATTGGCGGTGCAAGCTAGGAACAAAATGCAAATGCTGGGAATGATTCTGGTAACTGGGGAAGAACCCAACAACAGAGAGTGAATTCACTGTTTGAAAAGATCATAGCATTGCCGAGGAAACTGAGAGCAAACCCAGTTAGTGCCGATGATAACACCTAGCGCTTGTGCGTGCTCTCAAGAACTTGAGCATTTCCATATTCATCAAGGTTTTACCAACATCCGTGTCAAGGATCCTGGCAACACAACATACCACCATGATGAACAACGATGGACGATGCAGATGCATAGGAAGATAACATCAACTCAGATTTCACCCTAGCGAGGCCAAGGAAACAAAATCTGGATGATCGACCGAGAGACATTTAGCACTCCGCTTCTAATGTTCTCCTTGACGTGCTAGTGTAACCCATTCATAGATATGGTTTGATAACTAGAACATCAAGTAAAGGTCGGACTTCGGGAGCAATAGAATCCATAAGGAACAGTTACGGAGGTAAATCCTACGAAATCCTTATGGGGAGGTGGCCAACTTCCTCAAACAAGATACTACAATAATAGGTCTTCCGGCTGGGTGTGTTGGCCACGACATCCACTTTACCGGTTATCGAGGGACCAATATTATAGTTCTTGGGAAATATTCCAACCATCATATCTGCCTGAGACTCAGATCTGGTTGGTGTCAGGATATTCCAGACTCATCGAGTCTAGGAAGAAAAATGAAAGTTTGCAACACAAATCGACGAGATGACGTTGTGAGATTCTCAGGAAATGAACTACGATAGCAAGCTCCAAAACATGAGCTGGTTCTGCTACAAACATGTGAACACGTTGTTCCAGACAAGCATGCCCACATGGTAGTCTTACAATAAAACACTACCGAGTTCTGGTTGGGAGCCATCATCGAGGATATCGAAGTCTTTACGCAAGTCCATGGATTAGATCCCAAGCATAGACTTCTTTTCCTTGAACGAGTCAATCAGTGGCTTGGTGTGCTAGGATATACATATGGAATGAAGATGATCAGTATAACAGACCACAGAACTCTTCGCACGTGCATGACCGACTTGGGATGATTCCAAAGGAGCAAAAACAAACTTTCTCGAATTCACGACGGCAACTTACATCAAAATGCACGTGAATCAAAGGAAGTCACTCCTTTCATCAAACAAGTACTTCATGAGCTAGCATGAAGAAAATGCTTTCAAAAGTTTCCAACACTAACTTAATGTTCAACAACATCATGGAGGAGATAAGGATGTTGTCAATGGGCTCAACAACAACTCATCGGAATTTCCATATCACTGGACTTCCACCATCATGTGAACATGGTGATAGTATTGGTCAGACCCAAAAGATATAATGGTGTATGCTCGAGGGATCAACCACGAGTAAGACAACATTACGAACATCGTTGGTTCTGACTTGATTTGACGATAGCCCACACTCAAATCAAAGGATTGATAAGACAATAGGTCCAGCAACTGATCACAGGGACCAATCGATGAAGATATCATCTTTCTTCAACACACACTACACAAGGATATCCCTTTGGAACGAACTAAGTCAGGCAAGCTTTTATCTTCCAACCCTCCAAGTTGTCGTTTAGCTTGACCAACTAGCTCAGGGATATCTAACACCGATTCTTGGAGAGAAGGTGGTTCACAAGAAACCAACTTGATCACGAGCTCAACATAGCGGTCAGGTGACAACCTGGTAATACTTCCGAGAAGATCTTCGGAAATCACGAACCACCGATATGTTACTAAGCTCGAGAACAATCTCGCTTTTGAGGGCAAGACGATATGATCAAATGGGTGAGGACTTGACAAGATCCTAACTCATCAATCAAAGGGTGCACCAAAATAAGGACTAGGTAGCCCGATCAGTCTTAGAAGGATGATTCAAAAACCAACACGCTAAGAATGAAATTATTATCCTTTAGCTACCAAGCAACGAGGTTGCTGGGAGTATTGATTTCACACACCATGATTCACTTGTCGGCACTCCGGCTGCAACAACATGGAACCGAGGAATGAAAAAGGATGGCGAAAAGTATCACTATGTCAAGAATTCACAAAAGGTGGTGCAATTCTCATGAAATTCCTGTCATAAAGAAGGTAATACTTCAGGGTAGAGCAGACCAGAAGCTGGATTGTAACTTGATCTGCGGAACACAACTACTTTGACCCAATCCTAAATATGGATGAGGTACTGGAGTTTGTTTTCTCCAAGTCACTCTCTGGAATAGAATGGCTTGACGGACCACAAGAGTAACAGGCATCGATGAATGAATGCACGCATACTTTTGACTATCAATTGATAGACGAGGGCCAGAAACAACTAAAGAGGGACAACTCAAAGGAACATATGATTTTCTGAGTTGTGAATGCATAGATTAGCATGTCGAACGAGTTCAACATATTTCTTCCGGACAATCCATGCGGAAAGGTAGAACTGGCAGAGTCACAATTATGAATGGAGAACCCATCGAGAGCACTCCTGTTGTGATCTTTTGATCCAACAAACTTTTGCCGTAAGTGGTTCATGGTATTTGGAAGAAGGATATACCACGGACCTCGAGAACTACTGTAAAGGTTACTAATAACCTAAGGGAGCTAGCAATTACTATCAACATGAAGTAAGTAGGGTGAATCTCGGGTTCAAAACCCAAGGAGTAGAATACCTACTACTAAGTGGCATCACGGGATGCTTTCGGGGATAAAGCCAGAATCATCACACTAGGACACAAATCATGGCTAGACCACTAGATGATCCCCTGAGACACCTAGGGTCATAATAATTATTCCAACATAAAGGTCGAGGCAGTAGAATACCTCAACTCAACAATTAGTGTGATTGAGCTGGCATAAAGGAGCATCAAAACCAGAGGGAAAGGATTTTGCAAATGCATCAGACTATTTAGAAACCTGGGATGACTCGGACAGCATAACGGCTGTAAATGCTCAGAAAAGATTTGAGACATTCACAAAAATGGTGGCATAACCACTCAGAAGCACAATATCAAGGTTTCGAGATCAACAATTAACATACAGAAGTAGTAGGAACTGAACTGAGGCTTGAATCCAACAATCTTATAAGTCTACGGATTAGTAACACGTGATCCTGATAGAAAGAAGAGATAGCCTAGTTCTTAATCCCCGTAGAAGAGAAGATGATGACTCAGATCAGAAGGCCATGAGGTATAAGGAGTAAAAAGAGCCTTACGTTCCATCCCACAATCAATTCCCTTACATAACTAAAGAATATCTAGACTCAACTTCGACCAGTTTGGCTTGGTAATCCTACAGGCAGTCAAGCTCTGATACCAACGCTGTCAGGACCCCGACTCAATGCCACATCGATCTAGCATGTAACACCTCATATCACTTTGCGGCCTCACGCACGGTATTCCCACGGGTGTCGCCTTACCTTAGCCCGGGACCGTTTGCGCCTTTTGGCACACGTATATGACAGTGTCGCTAGCATCCATATGATAAGGAGCCCGGGCTGACATGGCTAGTCGTAAACCCAAAGTGGCACAGACTTACAGGGACAGGCATCCATGACCCAGCATCGAACGTGTCGGTCATCAGCGAGTGAATCCAGGCTGTAGCACTGGGCTAGCAGGACTCCGGTGAACCGGGCTGTAGCGGGCTAACAGGACTCCGGTATTCATCGCGTGACATTTCCCCGAAGGGACAGACACAGGAACGAAGAAGGACACATGCCGGCCAGCCTAAGTGTTCCGGAGCAGTAGCAAGCTACCATGGCTCGGTGGAAACACTAGGAGACATTTCCCGGTAAGAGAGGCTACTAAAGATAAACAACTAGATAGTCAGATCCCACACATACCAAGCATTTCAATAACATACACACAATATGCTCGATATGTGCAATACAACATGGCATCACAAAATGACTCTACGACTCAAGTATTTATTCAATAGGCTCCGAGGAGCGAGATATTACAAACATGGGTCTCATGACCCAACACTCAGAGCATACAAGTCAAAGCACAAGCGGAAGCTATCATGTCTGAGTACAGACATCTATAAATGAAAAAGGCTGAGAAGCCTGACTATCTACCAGATCCTGCCGAGGGCACAAGATCGTAGCTGAGGTAACAAGCTAAACGTCGAAGTCCACGCGGAACTACTAGTGAGACTGAAGTCTCTCTGCAAAAACATAAAATAGGCAAACGTGAGTACAAATGTACCCAGCAAGACTTACATCAGATCTATCTACATATGCATCATTATCAACAAGGGGATGGTGGAGTTTGACTGCAGCAAGCCAGCTTTGACTCGGTGGCTATCCTGAACTACGACTGCAAGTAACTCTTTTGAGGTGGCGCACACGAGTCCACATATTCACCATATCAATACACCACTATGGATCCGCTCCCGTCTCCCTACGAGAACGCCATCCATAGCACTCACGCTTATCTTGCGTATTTTAGAGTATCCACTTTCACTTGTCTATGAACTATGCAAGGGGTCCAAGTTTCCATATCCGAGGAATCCGGCTATTCGAATAGATGATGTTAACCCTGCAGGGGTGTACTTCTTCACACACGCTTTCGCCACTTATCGCCCTGTACACGTCATGTACCTCGGCAACCTTCAAGCGGAAGCCGGGCGAGGGAGTCGGCCACGACCTGACTAACCGAACAAGTCTCTAGTCCAGGTTTATCGCCTATTCGGGTTCCATCCGCAAGGAGATCCGGCCGGGGTGTCGCTTACGGCCCCAAACGATGTGTGCAGGGTTCCCAAGCCCACCAACCGGGTGCCACTTGGTACACCGGGCCACTGTGCCTAGTCTGTCCCAAGCCCACCTGTACCGGGTGCCACTTGGTAGACTACTAACACTACCTACAAACACCAGAAACTAGTTGCAACTCCTGGACAGAGATCAAGTTGATTAATAAGTCGAGAGGGGCACTTAAGCATTCCAATGTGTGGTAGTAGCTGGTCATGGATCACAAACACAGAACTCAGTTCCTGAGGACGGCTGCAATGAGACAACCCACCATGTACTCCTACATGGCCTCTCACCGCTACCTTTACCAAATCGTGTTCACACACTTAGCTCACACACAGTAGGACATGTTCACACGCCTCTGATTCATCCCCGATGAATCAGACCTGACTCAACTCTAAGCAGTAGCAGGCATGACAAACAAGCATGAATGAGTATGCACATCAGGGCTCAAACAACTCCTACTCATGCTAGTGGGTTTCATCTATTTACTGTGGCAATGACAGGTCATGCAAAGGATAAAGGGTTCAGCTACCGCAGCAAGTATCAAATATGTCGTTGTTGTCCTAATGCAGTAAAAGAGAGCAGGAGCGAGAGAGTGGGATTTTATCGGAATGAACAAGGGGGTTTTGCTTGCCTGGCACTTCTGAAGATAATTTAGCTCTTCATCGGTGTCATCGATCACATCGTCGGTACACGTCTATCGAGAGGGGACAATTACCGGCAAATACAGAAAAACACGATCAATGCAATGCACAATATGATGCATGCTATGACATGTCAATATGAATGTGTTTTGGGCTAATGCACCTAAAACCAGATTAAATGAAGTTGGTTTGAATCCAAGATTCAAATTCAAACTCCATATGTGGTTATTTAAATGTCATTCACTTCATTTGTCCTAAACAGTAGTGATAAGTTGTTCTAACATGCATGAAAATGGTACAGATGGATTCCTTGAATTTTTCTGATAATTTTTCATATATAAATTATTTAATTTGGAGTTACGGTTGAATTTCTATGATTTATTGAAGTTTTAGCTATTTTCTGGAATTTCCTGATTATTTATAAAATAAACTAAATTCCAGAAAAGGAATATTGCGTCAGCATGACGCCGGGGTGACGTCAGCAGGTCAAAGGCGTCGACCAGGTCAAACCTGACCAGTGGGGTCCACTGGTCAGTGACCCAGTCAACTAACCAAGTTAGTTAGCCCTAACTAACTTAGTTAGCCGGGCGGGGCCCGCATGTCAGTGGCCTATCTAATTAGCTAAGTTAATTAGCGCTAACTAATCTAACACTAATCAAGCAGGCGCCTGGGCCCACACGTCAGGGGGGTCAAACCCCGGGTCAACTCGCCGGAGTTGACCCGCGGCTCGTCGCCGGCGGAGCCAGAGACGGCGGAGGGGGTCGGAATTCCTCCTCCGGCGACCAAATCGGAGACTGAGGGGCTCTACGCGTAGCTGGTGTGTGCGCGCATCGAATCGTGGCATCCGTTCGTGCTGGGGAGGTCGGATTTGGCGACGGCGGCGAGCGGGGCGGCGGCCGGAGCACGGCGAGGTCGGGGTTGGCGCTAGGGGGCACGGCAGGTCGCACGGGTGGGCGCGCTCGGCTCCTGGAAGGGTGCTGAGCACGTTGCCGTGCTCGGGGGTTAGCTACGGTGGCTCTAGCCCCGTCTGTGTCATCGCCGGCGGCGAGGAACTGTCGGCTCCGACAGCCGGGGTGGTTAGAAGGCGCGGACGGCACGGGGAGAGAGGGGAAATGGACAGGGGCTCACGAGGGGTCGGGAGAGAAGCTCGGTGGGCTCGGGGAAGCCTCTGCAACGGCGAATTGACGACGGCGATCTCCGGGCACCGGAGATGAAGACGACGACGCTCCGGTCGACTGCGGCCTCCTCTGGCCGCGTGCGTCGCGTGTGTAGCTCCACGGGGTCAGGGCGGAGCTCAGGGATGCATAGAGGGAGCGAGGGGGTGGCTGTGGCCCCGGTAAACGGCGTCGGCGGCGATGGGCGCGCTCGGCTGTGGTGGGGAACGGCGAGAGAGGAGCGAAGAGGGGAGAGTGCGGTGTCCAGGGGTCGAGGGGAGGCCGGGGAGGCGGTTCAGGCGCCGCGGTGGCGTGGGATGCAGGCAGGCAGGGAGGTGGCGTGTCGCCACGGCGCGCGCGTGCGCTGTCTCCCTCCTCTGCCTACTGGCAGAGGTAGAGGATGACTGGCATGGGCCTTGGTGGGCTAGGCCACCAGCTGGGCCAGCTAGGTGGGCTGCCAGGTAGGTCCAGGTGAGATTTCTCTCCTCTGTCTTTTATTTATTGTTTTCTATTTTTTTCTGTTTTGTTTTGGTTTAGGAAAAAATACTAAACCATTTTATAAAATCCTGAAAATAATTATGTGGCTAGAACTAAAATATATCAAACCACATAAAATGTTCCAGTAATTATTGGACATATATTATTTATATATCAAATATATATCCAATGCAAATAGCTATTTATTTAATTCAAAGGCCCAAAATAATTAACTCTGAGATACCAAAAATATTGTTTTGAGTTTTACCTCTTTGCAATATTTTCAGAGACTAAGAGGAGCATTTTCTTGGACTTCTTTGAGGAGATTTTAATGTTGATCATTTTTAGAAGGTTTCTGAGGCTTTGAAAATTCCTCAATTCAAATTTCATTTGAAATAGAACATGATGCTCACATGAGGTCTAGCCTAGTGCATAACCAGAAGCTAGGGATGTGACAGTGCGGAAGAGTGGCTTACCCATAGTGGAGTATGGGGGAGCAATCAACTAGTCTTCATCGAGCCAACGCAATCAAGAAAGGTGGTCCAACTTGAGGGAGTCAAGATCGTAATCATCTAGCTCAAGTGGACCATGTGCAAGGCAAAGGTTTTCCCTTGATAGGTTTTCCATTTTACCGGTCTCATGATGGTAGTTGGGAGACCAGGTTTTAGGTTCGATTGTCGTACTATCAAGGGGGCCTCTCGATGAGTAACTTGATCGTATCATTCGTAGAGAGCTCAAACCACTGCATCCTTGCATCATATTTCTTGGTTCTTGTTTGGTTCTTCTCCTTGTGAGATTTGGAGCTTATGGTCTTTTTCATGACAAGCTCGAGTTCATCGAAAATGGAGTTCACATGCTTCTTCTATGATGTTTTCGATGTCGGAGGTCATGCCGGTTCTTCTCTGATGGAGTATTCACTCCTCTATATCTTAGGCATACCTCATTGTTTAGATGCCACTCGTTGTCTTGTATCCAACAAGCTTGAGTTTGCTCAATTCAGAGCTCATTTGCAGAAGTTATGGCAGTTCTGGTTTTCCTTGGAGTGTATTTGTTTTCGTGGAAGTGGCACTTGGGAGGAGTCAGCGGCAGTACCGCTAACAACCTCAAGCGGTAGTACTGCTGTTCTCATCGGTAGTACCGCTCGTGGCCATCAGCAGTAGCACTGCTCCTGTTCTGCGCTGGTACTACCTCGATTCGAGGGCATCGCCTCTCGTGTAGGGTTGGGCGGTAGTAGGAGCGGCAGTAGGCGCAGTACTACCGCTCTCGAGCGATAGTACCACTCTACCTCTGTTACTAGTATCGCTCGGGGGCCTCCTCCTCCTTGCCCCTTCTTTCCAGCCTTTGTGCAAAGCTCCAGCGGTACTACCGCTGGGCCTAGCGGTAGTACCGCTCGTGCGCGGACTAAGCACATAATGGTTGGATTCAGGAGCTCCTATAAAAGGGGGTCTTCTTCCCCATTCAACCTTATCCTTTGAGCTCACGTTCTTCCCCCATTGTTGACCTTCTTCGAGCTTGCTAACTCTCAATCCCTCCATGGACTCTTGCTAGTTTTTGAGCGAAAAGAGAGAGGAGATCTAGATCCACATTTCCACCAATCACTTTCTCCTCTATGTGAGGGGAACCCCTTGGATCTAGATCTTGGAGTTCTTGGTGTTCTCATTCTTGTTCTTCCTCTCATCTTCCTCCCTAGCATTAGTTTCTTCGGTGGGATTTGAGAGAGAAGGACTTGGGCACTCCGTGTGCCCTTGCCATTGCATTTGGTGCATCGGTTTGAGTTCTCCACGTGATACATGGAAGTTACAAGTTTGAGAAGCTTATTACTCTTGGGTGCTTGGTACCCTTGAGCTTGTTGCTCTTGGGTGTTTGGACACCCTAGAGCTTGTTCCTCTTGGGTGCCTTGGCGCCCTAGATGGTTGGTGTTGTTTGGATCTCAATCATTGTAGTGTAAAGCTCCGGGCAAGCGTCGGGGTCTCCGATGATTCTACTCGTCTTCCTCTATCCAACAAGCTTGAGTTTGCTCAATTCGGAGCTCATATGAAGAAGTTATGGCAGTTCTGTTTTTCTCCTTGTGGTAGTACCGCGGTGGCAGCGGTAGTACCGCTTGTAGCGTCAAGTGGTAGTACCACTCTAGTACCGCTCTACTACCACCTCGATTTTGGGTCTTGCACTATTCGTGTCGGGTTGAGCAGTAGTTGCATGTTAGTAAGGCACGGTAGTATCGCCTATAAGCGGTAGTACCGCTCCGGTCGGGCGGTAGTACCACTACTGCATTACTGCTGGCGTACTCTGCTCTGCCCTTCCTCTTTTGGTCCCGTGTTCTGCTCCTCCAGCGGTAGTACCGCTGGGGTGAGCGGTAGTACCGCTTATAAGCGGTACTACCGCCCCAAGGTTCATGTTTTGTTGCTCCATTTCCCTGCTTCTTCCGCCCGAGCGGTAATACCGCTCGTGGAGCGGTAGTACCGCTCATGTGCGGGCTGACCACATAATGGTTGGATTTGTCCCCTCCTATAAAAGGGGGTCTTCTTCCCCATTGAACCTTATCCTTTGAGCTCGTGTTCTTCCCCATTGTTGACCTTCTTCGAGCTTGCTAACTCTCAATCCCTCCATGGATTCTTGCTAGTTTTTGAGGGAAAAGAGAGAGGAGATCTAGATCCACATTTCCACCAATCACTTTCTCCTCTTTGTGAGGGGAACCCTTTGGATCTAGATCTTGGAGTTCTTTGTGTTCTCTTCTTCGTTCTTCCTCTCATTTTCCTCCCTAGCATTAGTTGCTTTAGTGGGATTTGGGAGAGAAGGACTTGGGCACTCCGTGTGCCCTTGCCATTGCATTTGGTGCATCGGTTTGAGTTCTCCATGGTGGTAAATGGAAGTTACAAGTTGAGAAGCTTATTACTCTTGGGTGCTTGGTACCCTTGAGCTTGTTCCTCTTGGGTGCTTGGGCGCCCTAGACAGTTGGTGGTGTTCGGAGCTCAATCACTGTGGTGTAAAGCTCCGGGCAAGTGTCGGGGTCTCAAATTAGGTTGTGGAGATTGCCCCGAGCAATTTGACGGGTACCGGTGACCGCCCCCAAGGGTTGCCAAAGTGTACGGGTTTGGTGACCGCCCCCAAGGGTTTCCATTTGTACGGGTTCGGTGACCGCCCTCAAGGGTCCCTTAGTGGAATCACGACATCTTGCATTGTGCGAGGGCGTGAGGAGATTACGGTGGCCCTAGTGGCTTCTTGGGGAGCATTGTGCCTCCACACCACTCCAAACAGAGATTAGCATCCGCAAGGGTGTGAACTTTGGGATACTGATACGTCTCCAACGTATCTATAATTTTTGATTGTTCCATGCTATTATATTACCCGTTTTGGATGTTTATGGGATTTATTTTATACATCTATATCATTTTGGGACTAACCTACTAACCGGAGGCCCAACCCATATTGTTGTTTTTTTGCCTATTTCAGTATTTCAAAGAAAGGGAATATCAAACGGAGTCCAAACGGAATGAAAACTTCGGGAGCGTGAGTTTTGGAACAAACGTGATCCTGCGCACTTGGAGTGCAAGTCAAGAAGCAGCCGAGGCAGCCACAAGATAGGAGGGTGCGACCCCCCTGTAGGGTGCGCCCCCTGTCTCGTGGGCCCCTCGGGCGGCCACCGACGTACTTCTTCCTCCTATATATACCGGCGTACCCCGAGAACATCCAGGGGCACCACGAAACACAATTTCCACCACCGTAACCTTCTGTATCCGCGAGATCCCATCTTGGAGCCTTCGCCGGTGCTCTACCGGAGGGGGAATCGACCATGGAGGGCCTCTACATCAACATCCTTGCCCCTCCGATGAGTTGTGAGTAGTTTACCACAGACCTACGGGTCCATAGTTATTAGCTTGATGGCTTCTTCTCTCTTTTTGGATCTCAATACAATGTTCTCCCCCTCTCTTGTGGAGATCTATTCGATGTAAACTCTTTTTGCGGTGTGTTTGTCGAGATCCGATGAATTGTGGGTTTATGATCAACTTTATCTATGAATAATATTTAAATCTTCTCTGAATTCTTTTATGTATGATTGAGTTATCTTTGCAAGTCTCTTCGAATTATCAGTTTGGTTTGGCCTACTAGATTGATCTTTCTAGCCATGGGAGAAGTGCTTAGCTTTGGGTTCAATCTTGCGGTGTCCTTACCCAGTGACAGAAAGGGTTGCAAGGCATGTATTGTATTGTTGCCATCGAGGATAACGAGATGGGGTTTATATCATATTGCATGAGTTTATCCCTCTACATCATGTCATCTTGCTTAATGCGTTACTCTGTTCTTATGAAATTAATACTGTAGATGCAGGCAGGAGTCGGAAGATGTGTGGAGTAATAGTAGTAGATGCAGGCTGGAGTCGGTCTACTTGTTATGGACGTGATGCCCATATACATGATCATGCCTACATAATCTCATAACTATGCGCTTTTCTATCAATTTCTCGACAGTAATTTGTTCACCCACCGTAATACTTATGCTATCTTGAGAGAAGCCACTAGTGAAACCTATGCCCCCCCGGGTCTATCTCTTATCATATTTGCTTTCAATCTACTTTTATTTGCATCTTTACTTTTTGCATCTATATTATAAAATACCAAAAATATATTTATCTTATCTTACTATCTTTATTAGATCTCACTTTCACAAGTGGTCGTGAAGGGATTTAGAACCCCTTTATTGCGTTGGTTGCGAGTTCTCAGTTTGTTTGTGTAGGTGCATGGGACTTTTGAGGAGCCTCCTACTAGATTGATACCTTGGTTCTCAAAAACTGAGGGAAATACTTACGCTACTCTGCTGCATCACCCTCTCCTCTTCGAGGAAAAACAACGCAAGCTCAAGACGTAGCAAGAAGGATTTCTGGCGCCGTTGCCGAGGAGGTCTTTGCTCAAGTCAAGACATACCAAGTATCCATCACAAACCCGTCTCCCTCGCATTTACATTATTTGCCAATTGCCTCTCATTTTCCTCTCCCCCACTTCACCCTTGCCATTTTATTCGCCCTGTCTTTCCCAATTTCCTCCTCTCTTTTCGCTTGCCTTTTTCTGTTTGCTCGTGTGTTGGATTACTTGTTGCCATGGCGCAAGATAATACCAAATTGTGTGATTTCTCGAATACCAATAATAATGATTTCCTTAGTACTACGGTTGCTCCTCTTAATGATGTTGAGTCTTGTGAAATCATTACTGCTTTGCTGAATCTTGTTATGAAAGATCAATTCGCCGGCCTTCCAAGTGAAGATGCCGCTACTCATCTAAACAACTTTGTTGATTTGTGTGATATGCAAAAGAAGAAAGATACGGATAACAATATTGTCAAATTGAAGTTATTTCCGTTTTCACTTAGATATCGTGCTAAAGTTTGGTTTTCGTCTTTGCCTAAAAATAGTATTGATTCTTGGAACAAGTGCAAAGATGCTTTTATCTCTAAGTATTTTCCTCCCGCTAAGATTATCACTCTTAGGAACGATATTATGAATTTTAAACAACTTGATCATGAGCATGTTGCCCAATCTTGGGAAAGAATGAAATTGATGCTTCGCAATTGCCCTACTCATGGTTTGAATTTATGGATGATCATACAAAAATTTTATGCCGGTTTGAACTTTGCTTCAAGAAATCTTTTAGATTCGGCAGCGGGAGGCACGTTTATGGCAATCACGTTAGGAGATGCTACAAAACTTCTTGATAATATTATGGCTAATTATTATCAATGGCACACGGAAAGATCTTCTAGTAAAAAAGTGCATGCTATAGAAGAAATCAATGTTTTGAGTGGAAAGATGGATGAACTTATGAAGATGTTTGCTACTAAAAATACTCCTCTTGATCCCAATGATATGCCTTTGTCTTCTTTGATTGAGAATAATAATGAATCTATGGATGTGAATTTTGTTGGTAGGAATAGTTTTGGAAACAATGCTTATAGAGGAAACTTTAATGCTAGACCGTTCCCTAGTAATTCCTCTTATAATTATGGAAACTCCTACAATAATTCTTATGGTAATTTTAATAAGATGCCCTCTGACTTTGAGAATAGTGTGAAAGAATTTATGATTTCTCAAAAGAATTTTAATGCTTTGCTTGAAGAAAAAATGCTCAAAGTTGATGATTTGGCTAGGAACGTTGAGAGACTTTCGCTTGATATTGATTCTCTTAAACTTAGATCTTCTTCTCCCAAGCATGATATCAATTAGTCTCTCAAAGTAATGAGAATTTCCATTGACGAGTTCAAGGAAAGAACCGCTAGATTGCATGCTAAAAAAGATAGCTTTATAAAAGTGTGTTCTTCTAGTTTCCATGAAAATGATGATGAGGATCTTGAAGTTATTGATGCATCTCCTACTAGATCTATGTTTTTCAATATGAATTTTGATGATTATGGGACTGATGATGAATCAACTTTGCCTAGAAGGCGTCCCAAGAATTCGGAGTCTTTAGATCTTGATGCTAAATTTGGTAAAAGTGAGATTGGAGAATCCTCAACTTCTAATATCATTGAACTTACTATCTCGGATTTCAAGGAATTTGATTATGATAATTGCTCTTTAAAAGGTTGTATTTCCTTGTTGCAATCCGTTGTTAATTCTCCTCATGCTTATAGTCAAAATAAAGCTTTTACCAAACATATTGTTGATGCCTTGATGCAATCTTATGATGAAAAACTTAATTTGGAAGTTTCTATACCTAGAAAACTTAATGATGAGTGGGAACCTACTATAAAGATTAGAATTAAAGATTATGAGTGTTTTGCTTTGTGTGATTTGGGTGCTAGTGTTTCCACGATTCCGAAAACTTTATGTGATATTCTAGGTTTCCATGATCTTGATGATTGCTCTTTAAATTTGCACCTTGCCGATTCCACCATTAAAAAGCCTATGGGAAGGATCAATGGTGTTCTTATTGTTGCAAATAGAAATTTGGTGCCCGTAGATTTTATCGTTCTTGATATTGATTGCAATCTTTCTTGCCCTATTATTCTTGGTAGACCTTTCCTTAGAATGATTGGTGCGATTATTGATATGAAGGAAGGGAATATTATATTCCAATTTCCATTAAAGAAAGGCATGGAGCACTTTCCAATAAATAAAGTCAAATTACCTTATGAATCTATCATGCGGGCTTCTTATGAATTTAGTGCCAAAGATGGCACTCGTTAGATCTATCTTTGCTTTTATGCCTAGCTAGTGGTGTTAAACGATAGTGCTAGTTGGGAGGCAACCCAATTTTCTTTGTGTTTTTTGTTTTTGCTCCTGTTTAGTAATAAGTCTTGCATCTACCCTCTGTTTAGATGTGTTTTTATCTTTTAATTAGTGTTTTTGCCAAGTAGAACCTATAGGATAACCTACGATGATAGTTAATTTGATTCTGCTGAAAAACAGAAACTTTGCGCGCACGAATATAATTTTGTTAAATCACAGGAACGTGATTTTGTGTTTATTATTTTTTTTGCTGTTTAATAAACAAATTTTCCAGGACTTCCTATGTTGGTAGGATTTTTTAAGTTCCAGAAGTTTGCGTTAGTTACAGATTTCTACAGACTGTTCTGTTTTTGACAGATTCTGTTTTTCGTGTGTTGTTTGCTTATTTCAATGCATATATAGCTAGTAAAATAGTTTATAAACCATAGGGAAGTTGGAATACAGTAGGTTTAACACCTAAATAAATAAATAATGAGTTCATTACAGTACCTTATGTGGTGGTTTTGTTTTCTTTCACTAACAGAGCTTATAAGATTTCCTGTTGAGTTTTGTGTTGTGAAGTTTTCAAGTTTTGGGTAAAGCTTTTATGGACTATGGAATAAGGGTGGCAAGAGCCTAAGCTTGGGGATGCCCATGGCACCCCAAGATATTCAAGGATAGCCAAAAGCCTAAGCGTGGGGATGCCTCGGGAAGGCATCCCCTCTTTCGTCTTCGTTCATTGGTAACTTTACTTGGAGCTATATTTTTATTCGCCACATGATATGTGTTTTGCTTGGAGCGTTGTGTATTATATTAGTCTTTGATTTTTAGTTTACCACAATCATCCTTGCTGTACACACCTTTTTGGAGAAGCCTATTTGATTAGAATTTGCTAGAATACTCTATGTGCTTCACTTATATCTTTTGAGCTTGATAGTTTTTGCTCTAGTGCTTCACTTATAATTTTTAGAGCACGGTGCTGTCTTAATTTGAAGAAATTACTAGTCTCTCATGCTTCACTTATATCTTTTTGAGAGTCTTTTAGAACAGCATGGTATTTGCTATGGTTTTAAAGTTGGTCCTAGAATGATGAGCATCCAAGTTGGGTATAATAAAAACTATCATAGAAAGTGAATTGGATGCTATGATCAATTTGATGCTTGATAATTATTTTGAGACATGGAGGTAGTGATATAGTTGGGTGATTATGGATTTAAAGAATGCTTGTGTTGAAGTTTGTGATTCCCGTAGCATGCACGTATGGTGAACCGCTTTGTGATGAAGTTGGAGCACAATTTTATTTATTGATTGTCTTCCTTATGAGTGGAGGTCGGGGACGAGCGATGGTCTTTTCCTACCAATCTATCCCCCTAGGAGCATGTGCGTAGTACTTTTGTTTTTGATGACTTCTGAATTTTTGCAATAAGTGCATGAGTTCTTTTGATTAATGTTGAGTCCATGGATTATACGCACCCTTTCACCCTTCCACCATTGCTAGCCTCTCTAGTGTCGTGCAACTTTCGCCGGTACCATACACCCACCATTACATTCCTCAAAACAGCCACCATACCTACCTATTATGGCATTGCCATAGCCATTCCGAGATATATTGCCATGCAACTTTCCACCATTCCGTTCGTATGACATGCATTACTTTGTCATATTGCTTTTTGCATGATCATGTAGTTGACATCGTATTTGTGGCAAGGCCACCTTCATAATTTTCATACATGTCGCTCTTGAGTCATTGCATATCCCGGTATACCGCCGGAGGCATTCATATAGAGTCATATCTTGTTCTAGCTTTGAGTTGTAAATCCATAAAGGTGTGATGATGTTCATTATTAGAGCATTGTCCTAGTGAGGAAAGGATGATGAAGACTATGATTCCCCCACAAGTCGGGATGAGACTTTGGACTTTACAAAAAGAAAAAAAGGAAAGAAAAAGAGAAAGGCCAAAAAGAAAAAAAGTGAAGGCCAAAGAAAAAAAATAAAAAAAATAAAATGAGAGAAAAAGAGAGAAAGGACAATGCTACTATCTCTTTTTCCACACTTGTGCTTCAAAGTAGCACCATGATCTTCATGATAGAGAGTCTCATATGTTGTCACTTTCATATACTAGTGGGAATTTTTCATTATAGAACTTGGCTTGTATATTCCAATGATGGGCTTCCTCAAAAGTGCCCTAGGTCTTCGTGAGCAAGCAAGTTGGATGCACACCCACTTAGTTTCTTTTGTTGAGCTTTCATATATTTGTAGCTCTAGTGCATCCATTGCATGGCAATCCCTACTCACTCACATTAATATCTATTAATGGGCATCTCCATAGCCCGTTGATACGCCTAGTTGATGTGAGACTATCTTCTCCTTTTTGTCTTCTCCACAACCACCATTCTATTCCACATATAGTGCTATGTCCATGGCTCACGCTCATGTATTGCGTGAAAGTTGAAAAGGTTTGCTATTATTGAAGTATGAAACAATTGCTTGGCTTGTCATCGAGGTTGTGCATGATTACATACTTTGTGTGATGAAGATAGAGCAACAGCCAGACTATATGATTTTGTAGGGATAACTTTCTTTGTCCATGTTATTTTGAGAAGACATGATTACTTTGATTAGTATACTTGAAGTAATATTATTTCTTATGTCAATATGAACTTTTATTTTGTATCATTTGGATCTGAACATTCATGCCACAATAAAGAAAATTACATTGAGAATTATGCTAGGTAGCATTCCACATCAAAAATTTCTTTTTTATCATTTACCTACTCGAGGACGAGCAGGAATTAAGCTTGGGGATGCTTGATACGTCTCCAACGTATCTATAATTTTTTATTGTTCCATGCTATTATATTACCCCTTTTGGATGTTTATGGGCTTTATTTTACACATATATATCATTTTGGGACTAACCTACTAACCGGAGGCCCAGCCCATATTGTTGTTTTTTTGCCTATTTCAGTATTTCGAAGAAAAGGAATATCAAACGGAGTCCAAACAGAATGAAACCTTCGGGAGCGTAATTTTTGGAACAAACATGATCCAGAGGACTTGGAGTGCAAGTCAAGAAGCAGCCGAGGCAGCCACGAGATAGGACGGCGCGCCCCGCCCCTGTAGGGCGTGCCCCCTGTCTCATGGGCCCCTCGGGCGGCCACCGGCGTACTTCTTCCTCCTATATATACCTACGTACCCCGAAAACATCCAGGGGCACCACGAAACACAATTTCCACCACCGTAACCTTATGTATCCGCGAGATCCCATCTTGGAGCCTTCGCCGGCGCACTGCCGGAGGGGGAATCGACCATAGAGGGCCTCTACATCAACATCCTTGCCCCTTCGATGAGTTGTGAGTAGTTTACCACAGACCTACGGGTCCATAGTTATTATATAGATGGCTTCTTCTCTCTTTTTGGATCTCAATACAATGTTCTCCCCCTCTCTTGTGGAGATCTATTCGATGTAAACTCTTTTTGCGGTGTGTTTGTCGAGATCCAATGAATTGTGGGTTTATGATCAACTTTATCTATGAATAATATTTGAATCTTCTCTGAATTCTTTTATGTATGATTGAGTTATCTTTGCAAGTCTCTTCGAATTATCAGTTTGGTTTGGCCTACTAGATTGATCTTTCTTGCCATGGGAGAAGTGCTTAGCTTTGGGTTCAATCTTGCTGTGTCCTTACCCAGTGACAAAAAGGGTTGCAAGGCACGTATTGTATTGCTGCCATCGAGGAGAACAAGATGGGGTTTATATCATATTGCATGAGTTTATCCCTCTACATCATGTCATCTTGCTTAATGCATTACTCTGGTCTTATGAACTTAATACTCTAGATGCAGGCAGGAGTCGGTCGATGTGTGGAGTAATAGTAGTAGATGCAGGCAGGAGTCGGTCTACTTGTTATGGACGTGATGCCTATATACATGATCATGCCCTGATAATCTCATAACTATGCACATTTCTATCAATTGCTCGACAGTAATTTGTTCACCCACCGTAATACTTATGCTATCTTGAGAGAATCCACTAGTGAAACCTATGGCCCCCGGGTCTATCTCTTATCATATTTGCTTTCAATCTACTTTTATTTGCATCTTTACTTTTTGTATCTATATTATAAAATACCAAAAATATATTTATCTTATCTTACTATCTTTATTAGATCTCACTTTTGCAAGTGGCTGTGAAGGGATTGACAACCCCTTTATTGCGTTGGTTGCGAGTTCTCAGTTTGTTTGTGTAGGTGCGTGGGACTTTTGAGGAGCCTCCTACTGGATTGAAACCTTGGTTCTCAAAAACTGAGGGAAATACTTACGCTACTATACTGCATCACCCTCTCCTCTTCGAGGAAAACCAACGCAAGCTCAAGACTTAGCAGATACATCATTGTCTCCGCGTGCCTCGGTTATCTCTTACCCGAGCCCTTTACTTATGCACTTTACTTTCTGATAGCCATATTGTTCTTTGTTTTATATCTTGCTATCACATAGTTACTTATCTTTCTTAGCATAAGTTGTTGGTGCACATAGGTGAGACTAGTTGTTTTAGGTTTTGTGCTTGACAAATTAACCGCTAGGTTTATTCCGCATTTGTTCAAGCCTAAACCGTAATTATTTTAAAGCGCCTATTCACCCCCCCTCTAGGCGACATCCTCGATCTTTCAAGACTGCTTATGAACTCCTCACTGACAAAAAGCCCAATGTGAGTTATTTCAAAGTCTTCGGTGCTAAATGTTGGAGTAGACTCATCACAATTCTAATTTCGCACCAAAAGCACATGAGGGTTTTATGCTTGGTTACGGAAAGGACTCGCCACCTATAGAGTCTTCAACAACGTTCTTCACAAAGTTGCTGAAACTGTAGATGTGCGGTTCAATGAAACTAATGGCTCGCAAAGAGAGCACCTACCTTCTGTGATAGATGAACCATCACCTGAGGAATCTATCAAGTTCAAGGCTACTAAGGATGTCATTCCTACCAAAGAATCTGCTGAAGAATTCATCCCAGAATGTGAAGAACGTCGAGTTGGTGCACCTGAAGAAAATGGTGCTGAGGAAAATGGTCCTGAAGAAAATGCGGATCAAATTCCTCGATGACAACCTGCTCATCCTCGCATTGCAAATGAAGTGCAAATTGAGAGAATCATCGATGACATTGAAGCACCAGGTCCTCTCACACGCTCAAAAGCTTCACATTTGTCTAACTTTTGTGGGCACTTTGCTTTTGTCTCTATCATAGAGCCCACTAAGGTAGATGAAGCATTTCTGGAGCCTGAGTGGATTCAAGCTACGCAAGAAGAATTACATCAGTTCGAGCTAAACAATGTCTGGGAACTGGTCAAACGTCCAGATCCTTGCAAGCACAATATCATTGGCACAAAGTGGATCTACCGCAACAAGCAAGATGAAAATGGCCTTGTGGTGAGGAATAAGGCACGGCTTGTAGCTCAAGGCTACACACAGGTTGAAGGAATTGCTTTTGATGAAACTTTTGCACCTGTTGCTAGACTTGAGGCTATTCGCATATTACTTGCTTATGCTAACCGTCATGATATCATCTTACAACAAATGTATGTGAAAAGTGCATTCCTCAATGGTAAGCTTGAGGAAGAAGTATATGTTGCTCAACCCCCAGGTTATGAAGATCCAAAACATCCTGACAAAGTCTTCAGACTCAATAAGGCCCTCTATGGCCTCAAGCAGGCCCCTTGGGCATGGTATGATACTTTGAAGGAATTCCTCATGAAGAAAGGCTTCAAACCTGGTTCACTCGACCCAACTCTTTTCACTAAATCTTATGATGGTGAATTGTTTGTGTGCCAAATTTATGTTGATGGTATCATTTTTGGTTGTACTAACCAACGTTACAGTGATGAATGTGCCTATACGATGAGTGAAGAATATCAAATGTCTATGATGGGAGAATTGAAATTCTGTTTAGGTCTTCAAATTCGTCAACAGCGCAATGGCATATTCATATCTCAGGAGAAATACCTCAAAGATGTATTGAGGAAATACGGCATGCAAGATTGCAAAGGGGTTAAAATTCCTATGCCCACAAGTGTCCATCTATGCACTGATGAAAATGGTATTGACTTTGATCAAAAGCTACACCGAAGGAATCACACCATAAGGTTGTGAAGCATATCCTTCGATATCTAGCTCACACACCAACACTTGGATTATGGTACCCCAAGGGCTCGGCTTTTGATCTCATTGGATATTCAGACTCTGACTATGTTGGTGATCGTGTGGACCGCAAGTTAACATCTGGCACATGCCATTTCCTCGGACGATCTTTGGTCTGTTGGTCCTCGAAGAAACAGAACTGTGTATCACTATCTACAACTGAAGCTGAGTACATTGCTGCTGGTTCTTGCTGTGCTCAATTGCTGTGGATGAAGCAAACTCTCAAGGACTATGGCGTCAACATGAAGAATGTGCCTCTCTATTGTGACAATGAGAGTGCAATCAAGATTGCTCACAATCGAGTTCAGCTCTCAAGACAAAGCACACCAGATTCGTCATCATTTTCTTCGTCATCATGTGTGGAAGGGCGATATCTCTATTGAGCATGTACGGACTGAAGAAGAGCTAGTCAATATCTTCACAAAGCCCTTGGATGAGAAGAGATTTAGCAAGTTGAGGTGTGAGCTAAATATCCTAGAATCTTTGAATGTTCTTTGAAAAGGACACTCATCCTAACACTTATGCAAAATTGATGTAACATCCCCAGCATCACACTACAGTAATCTCCCCTAATAAAGGTCATGTCATCATGATCATCATGCCTAAATGCCACTTGTCCAAAATCTACTTCAAATTCAAATTCAAATTGCATGTCAAAAATTTGCTTCTTCTTTCATGCAATGAAAATAGTTCACAATATGACAAATATTCTCTAAGTATTTTTCATGTTAAAACCAAAATCCTTGGAGTTCCCATATTGCCCCTGGAAATTAATTAGTGTTCCAAAAACATTTAAATATGCCATTCCCAATTTCCAAAATTCCTAGTCAAATCCTCCTACCTCCAAACTATTTGTGGCAATACCTAAAAATGTGGAGGAATTAATGGGCCAAGTCCCATATTTTTCCTAAATCCTTTGGATGCTCAAATAAATCTTTTCCTCTCTCTATTTTAACAAAAAAAAGAAAAGAGAAAGAGCACATGCCACTGTGCACTGGGCCGAGTGCACAGTGCCTGGCCCGAGCCAACTGGCCCAGCTCGCCACCGCCCCCCCCCCTTGGGCCTTAGCCCCTGACCTTCCCATGGGCCTCGGCCCATCCCAGTAGGCCGGCCCACTCCCCCTCACTGGTCGCCTCCTGTTCCTTCGACCCGGCGGGACAGAGCGCACCCGTCGCCATCCAACCACCTCGCCGGCGACGCCCGACGAGAGGATAAGGCCCGGGACGCCTCAAGTCCTCCCCCTCACCTACCGCCGCTCCCGCTACTCCATCCCCCTGGCTCTCCCTCACCCACTCTCCCCTTCTCTCTCTCAGTCTCCTTCGTTTTGGAGAGGAGGCCGACGCGGTCGCCGCCGTGCCTCGGCCGTCCTCACGGCCATCGAGCGCCGTTCGCCTCGCCATTGTGCCCATCGTCTCCTCCGTCATCGTCTACCCCGACCCCGTCCGTGAGCGCGAGCCGGGAGCCACTGCAGGGAGCGGAACGAGCCGCCCCCTTTTGCCTTTGTCGCCGGCAAACTCCGTCGTCTCCGGCAACTGCTGCTACTAATCTTACACCGGGCCACCTTGTGCCTCCCCAGTGAGCTCTCCTACCTTCTCCCTCTCCTTGCCGACTTGGCGCGCCCCCTAGCTGCTTTCCCCACGTGCGCCCGAACGCAGCGCCGCGGAGCTCGTCGTCGGCGAGTCTCCAGTGACCAGTTGGTCACGGGCGTATGCCCGTTAGCTTCACCGCACCGTGCAGCACCTTCCTAGCATTTCTCCCGAGTCGTAGCACGCAGTAGCTCCGTTTCATCGTCACCCGTAGCCGCTCCGCCGCAAACCTCGTCGCCGGCACCGTTTCCGGCCAAGTTCGCCCGTGCCACCACCACCATTCGATGCGGCATCGAGTGGCCGTTCGAACGGACCCAGCCGTGTGTTGAACGGCACCGTAAAACGCTATTCCGACGAGGCCCGAGCGGCTCTGCCACGTTCTAGCATCGCCGGCGGCGAGACACCTGCCTCCGCCGACGTGGTTCGTCAGGCCCCACCCCTGGCTCACTACCAGTGGGCCCCGCGGGCCCCAGTTGACTGGGTTGACCCAGTCAACTATTGACTGGGCAGCCCAGTGCCATTGACATGCAGGCCCCACCGTATAATTATGCTAATTAAATGTTTTTATAAATAAAAGTAATTAGTAATCTAATCTTTCACTAACATGTGGGGCCGAGTAGCTAATTATCCTTTGGATTAGTTTAATACTGTTAGAATTAACAGAGGCTGACATGTGGGCCCCACGGGTCGATTTGACCTGGTCAGCCGTCCTCTTGACTGCTGACGTCACAATGATGTCATGCTGATGTCATAATTCCTTTTCTGTTAATTTAAATAATTTCAGATTATGCTTTAATCTTTGAAAATTAATAGAAAATCAATTGTACCTCGGATGAAAATGTTTTCTATATGAAAGTTGCTCAGAAAAATCCAACGAATCCAAATGCAGGGTCCATTAATCTGTCACATGCCCCTAGCATGCTGAACATGGAACATTCCCCCTCCGGTCATCTGTGTGGCACAGATCCGGAACCGGGAATACCCTCCCGGTTGAATTCCCCCTTCACCTATATCGTGTAGTGAGGGAGTCCTGGACTAGGGGGTGTCCGGATAGCCGAACTATCATCATCGGCCGGACTCCAAGACTATGAAGATACAAGATTGAAGACTTCGTCCTGTGTCCGGATGGGACTTTCCTTGGCGTGGAAGGCAAGCTTGGCGATACAGATATGTAGATCTCCTACCATTGTAACCGACTCGTGTAACCCTAGCCCTCTCCGGTGTCTATATAAACCGGATGGTTTTAGTCCGTAGGACAAGAACAACAATCATACCATAGGCTAGCTTCTAGGGTTTAGCCTCCTTGATCTCGTGGTAGATCTACTCTTGTAATACCCACATCATCAATATCAATCAAGCAGGACGTAGGGTTTTACCTCCATCAAGAGGGCCCGAACCTGGGTAAAACATTGTGTCCCTTGTCTCCTGTTACCATCCGCCTAGACGCACAGTTTGGGACCCCCTACCCGAGATCCGCCGGTTTTGACACCGACATTGGTGCTTTCATTGAGAGTTCCTCTGTGCCTTCACCGATAGGCTCGATGGCTCCTTCGATCATCAACGACGACGCGGTCCAGGGTGAGACTTTTCTCCCCGGATAGGTCTTCGTATTCGGCGGCTTTGCACTGCGAGCCAATTCATTTGTCCATCTGGCCGTCAGGTCAGATTTGGAAGTCTGAACTTCACGGCTGACATCCACGAAGACTTGATCTTCGACAGATTCGAGCCACAAACGAGCGCGCCGCACTGTCACGATGGGCACGATCTAGCTCTGCTGCCGGACAGTGCCCTGGAGGCCGCACATGAGTCCGCTCCGACCCTCGATTCGGAGCCGGCTATGCAGATCGAGGACGGGTGGTTAGACACCGCCTCGGGGGCTGCAACCTCTACGGTGATAGAGCCGAATACTGACTTTGTCCCTTGTGAAGCTCGTGACTCCAAGGTGCCGGACTCCGAACGTCCTGCGCCCCCTCCAATCGAATCCGATTGGGCGCCGATCATGGAGTTCACCGCTGTGGACATCTTTCAGCACTCACCCTTCGGCGACATCCTGAGTTCGCTAAAGTATCTCTCGTTATCAAGAGAGCCCTGGCCGGACTGCGGTCAGGACGGTTGGGATGCGGACAACAAAGAAATTCAAAGCCCACCCACCACCCACTTAGTAGCCACTGTCGACGATTTAACCGACATGCTAGACTTCAACTCCGAGGACATCGACGGTATGGACGATGATGCCGGAGACGACCAAGAACCAGCGCCTACTAGGCACTGGAAAGCCACCTCGTCGTACGACATATACATGGTGGATATCCCAAAGGATGGGAATGGCGAGGGAACAGTGGAGGAAGACCCCTCCAAGAAACAGCCCAAGTGCCGGCGTCAGCGGTGCCGCTCTAAATCCCGCCACAGCAAGAATGGAGATTCCGACACCGGAGATAATAATACCCCAAACAGCGCCGAAGACAACCCCCTCCAGCAAGATTCAGCGCGGGAGGACGGAGAAGCCAGCCCTCATGAGAGAGCGGCAGACGAAGAGGTAGAGGATGATAATTACATGCCTCCCTCAGGAGACGAGGCAAGCCTCGACAACGACGAATTTGTCGTGCCTGAGGATCCCGTCGAACAAGAGCATTTTAAACGCAGGCTTATGGCCATGGCAAACATCCTCAAGAAAAAGCAGCAACAGCTTAGAGCTGATCAAGATCTGCTAACCGACAGATGGACTGAAGTCCTTGCGGCCGAAGAGCATGAGCTCAAACGCCCCTCCAAAAGCTACCCCAAACACAAGTTGCTCCCCCGATTAGAGGAGGAGGCATATAAACCTGCATCATCAGAGCACAATACGGCTGACCGGCCACCTCGTGGCCGCGACAGAGAGGCCTCTAGGCCCTCCACTAGAACCGTACCCCGGCATCGCTCGAAAAGCACAAGGCCACAGGGGAACACTCCGGACCTGTGAGATATATTGGAGGATAAGGCAAGACAATCAAGATCGATCTACGGATCGCGTGGGCGCCCCATGATACGTGACGACAACCATCACACCGGATACAACAAGTCCGGCCGGGCCGAACACAGTAGACACAGCTCTTTTGAGCTTCGTCGTGATATAGCCCAATACAGAGGCGCCGCACACCCACTATGCTTCACAGATGAAGTAATGGATCATCAAATCCCCGAAGAGTTTAAACCCGTGAATATTGAATCCTATGATGGCACAACAGACCCCGCGGTTTGGATCGAAGACTATCTTCTTCATATCCACATGGCCCGCGGTGATGATCTTCACGCCATCAAATACCTCCCACTCAAGCTTAAAGGACCAGCTCGGCATTGGCTTAATACCTTGCCAGCAGAATCAATTGGGTGTTGGGAGGACCTGGAAGCCGCATTCCTTGATAACTTCCAGGGCACGTATGTGCGACCACCAGACAATTCAGCAGCCAGACGAATCGGCCAGACAATTCTGGACACGGTTCTTAACTAAGAAAAATCAAATCGTCAACTGTCTGGATGCGGAGGCCCTCGCGGCCTTCAAACATAACATCCGCGACGAGTGGCTTGCCCAGCACCTGGGACAGGAAAAGCCAAAATCCATGGCAGCCCTCACATCACTAATGACCTGCTTCTGCGCGGGAGAGGACAGCTGGCTAGCCCGCAGCAACAACCTCAGCAAAAATTCTGGTAGTCCGGATACCAAGGACCGCAATGGCAGGTCGCGTCGCAACAAGAACAAACGCCGCATTAACGGTGACAATAATGAGGATACGGCAATCAATGCCGGATTCAGAGGCTCCAAATCCAGTCAGCGGAAAAAGCCATTCAAAATAACTACTCCGGGTCCGTCCAATTTGGACCGAATACTCGATCGCTCGTGCCAGATACACGGCACCCCCGAAAAGCCAGCCAACCACACCAATAGGGACTGTTGGGTATTCAAGCAGGCAGGCAAGCTAATTGCTGAAAACAATGGCAAGGGGCTGCACAGCGATGACGAAGAAGAGACCCGACGGCCGAACAATAGAGGACAGAAGGGTTTCCCCCCACAAGTGCGGATGGTGAACATGATATACGCAACCCACATACCCAAGAGGGAGCGGAAGCGTGCACTCAGGGACGTATACGCGATGGAGCCAGTCGCCCTGAAGTTCAACCCATGGTCCTCCTGCCCGATCACTTTTGATCGAAGGGACCACCCCACCAGCATCCGCCATGGTGGATTCGCCGCATTGGTTTTAGACCCAATTGTCGATGGATTTCACCTCACCAGAGTCCTGATGGACGGCGGCAGCAGCCTGAACCTGCTTTATCAGGATACAGTGCGCAAGATGGGCACAGACCCCTCAAGGATTAAACCCACAAAGACGACCTTCAAAGGCGTCATACCAGGTGTAGAGGCCAATTGCACAGGCTCAGTTACACTGGAAGTGGTCTTCGGATCCCCGGATAACTTCCGAAGCGAGGAGATAATCTTCGACATAGTTCCGTTCCGCAGCAGCTATCATGCCCTACTCGGACGGACCGCGTTTGCAAAGTTCAACGCGGTACTGCACTACGCATACCTCAAGCTCAAGATGTCAGGCCCTCGAGGAGTTATCACGGTCAACAGAAACACTGAACGCTCCCTCCGAACGGAGGAACATACAGCGGCTCTCGTGGCAGAAGTACAATGCAGCCTCTTAAGGCAATTCTCGAGTCCGGCCGTTAAGCGACCGGACACGGCTAAACGTGCCCGGAGCAACCTACAACAAGACCACCTGGCACGTTCCGAGCACGCATAGCAATGCGGCCCCAACCCCAGCCCTCGCAAGATTGCAAGACTGGTCCTTCGCGTACATCATTACGCTCTGGAGATACCATGGGCATAGGGGGAGGGGCACGGCCACAACAGGCCCAGAATGCGGCTTAACCACATCAGGGGCTCCCAAGTGTGTCATTCCTTTTTTTTCTTTCTTTCTTTTTCTTTCTTACCCACAGGACTCCGTTCACCAGAGGCCCTGTCCGGCAGTAGACCGGCCGAACTCACGATGCAACAGCCAGGGAAGGAGAAAGGCTACGACGAATATCGAGGTGGTCTCCCTTACGAGCATTAAATCTGTTTTATACACCATTCCGCAGCCTACCCCTGGAGGGGGACGTGTTTAATAGTCCCATCCCATGCTTATCGCACTATTTGTATCGTTCTGCATTCATAGCAGTATATCTTGAATAAAACAATGCAGCACCTTTTTGCTTATAATTGCATTCCTTTCTTATACATATGTTTATTTACGACATGTTGCATCCGTACACTTTGGTACGGCTAAATACACCAGGGGCTTAAGTTCCCCACATTATGTTGTGATAAGTCCGAACACTTTCACAATTGCGGCACCCCGAACTTATAGCATTATATGCATCGGCTCCGAATCATGTCTTGGGTCAATAGTTGGGTTTGCCCGACTCCCATGTTTTGGTACCTTACGTTCTGTTGTATCGGCTAAGGTAGCACTGGGAGAACCACTGCGATTGCGCCCCAGTTGAGCTGGGCGAGCGCCTCAGTGGAGAAAGCTAAAACTGACCGTCATGATGAGGCGAGAGCCGGTCGCTGTTCGAGAGGTTTTTTCGAGTCCCTAAAGACTTATGCCGCTTAGAGCGAGGAACCGGCTTTGTCCGGCCCAGGCGTGGATAGCGCCCCGAATTCGGCCTTCCGAACACTAGGGGCTTCGCCGAAATTTAAAATTATAGAATTCTATGGCTAAGTGAGAGTGTTCAAGCATTATAAGTCCGGTTGCCTAGTTCGTTGAGTTGAGCGCCTCCCTAGATGGACCCAAAAATGGGAACAAGAGTGCTCAAATTTATCCCGAACACCCCAGCACTCGTGGCATGGGGGCTGAAGCCGACGACTTGCCATCTCTCAGATTTGATAAACGGCCGCACAGAAGGTAATATTTTAAATTAACAAGCGTTGCTTAGCGCATATGAACAAAGTTTTCAGCGCACAGGATAACAAAATGCGAGTCTACTCAAATATTACATCATTGGAGCACTCACCCGCAATAATGCGGGCACCCTTTAGGACACCCTTATAATACATTTCGGGCGTGCGATACTCCTTGCCCGGCGGTGGTGCGTCCATCACAAGCTTCTCAGCATCCATCTTGCCCCAGTGCACCTTAGCACGGGCAAGGGCCCGACGGGCACCTTCAATACAGGCGGATCACTTGATGACCTCAACCCATGGACACGCATCCACCAGCCGCCGCACCAGGCCGAAGTAGCTCCCAGGCATGGCCTCATTGGGCCACAGCCGAACTATGAGGCCCTTCATGACCTGTTCGGCCACCTTGTGGAGCTCGACCAGCTGCTTTAGCTGGTCGCTAAGGGGCACCAGATGTCCGGCCTCAGCATACTGAGACCAGAAGACCTTTTCCGTCGAGCTCCCCTCCTCGGCCCTATAGAAAGCGGCAACATCGGACACGCTGCGGGGCAGATCTGCGAACGCTCCTGGAGAGCTCCGAATTCGGGTAAGTAACATGTAATCCACATCCACATGCTTGCTTTGCATGAAAAATGCCTTACCCGACGCTATTTTCTTCAACGCCTCGATTTCCTGGAGGGCCTTGTAGGCTTCGGCCTTAGCGGCTTTGGCACTCTCAAGAGCCGATGCAAGCTCGGACTCTCGAGTCTTCGAGTCATGCTCCAAACTCTCATGTTTTTCCACAAGAACCTGGAGCTCTTGCTGTACCTCCGCCACCCGTGCCTCCTGCTTCTCTCGCTCGGTGCGCTCCGCGGCTGCATTATGTTCGGCCGCGGACACTGCCTCCTTCAGGGTCGCCACCTCGTTTGTGGCCCCTGTAATACCCATGTTATCCTTGCCATTCTTCTTGCAACCAAATCCTTTTCTGTAAGGTACAACTTTAATAAGGTGCTACTCACCTTCTTTGTCCTCAAGCTGCTTCTTGGCACGGCCGAGCTCGTTCTCGGACTGCTCGAGGTTTTGCTTCAAAGCATCGACCTCCGCAGTCAGTGCGGCAGAGGTCAGCAGCGCAGCCTGCAATCCCATATTGACATATTTTTTATGACTCCTGCATATATCTTTTTAGATCCTTAGTCCGTCTTTTCTTTTCGAACACTGAACCGAGCATCAGGGGCTACTGTCTATGCGGTACTATTTTACATATATTAAATTTCTTACCTCAAAGCCTGTTAGAAGGCTACTGCAGGCTTCGGTCAGCCTGCTTTGGGCGAGCTGGACCTTCTGAATCACCGCACTCATGACAGTGCGGTGTTCCTCCTCGATGGAAGCGCCGTTGAGAGCCTCCAGCAGGTTATCCGGTGCCTCCGGTTGGATGGAGGCCGCTGGCGTCACGGTCTTGCCCTTCTTATGAAGGGGCCGCCCGCCGGACTCCGGAACCACTGCAGGTTCCGGTGCGGAGTCCGGTGCAAAGTCCGAGAGGTTGCCCTACGGCACCTCCGGGGCCTCCTCCTCCTGGCGGGTCCCTTCCCGGAATCCCACCTCGCCATCGTCGACATCGCGGGGGGTGGAGGTGGTCAGAAGGGAATCCATATCCGACGCACCCAAGGATCCGCTCGACGAAGCGGGAAGATCGTCCTTGGGCGGACTGCAGGGTTGTATGCGGCATTAGAAAGACACCATGTGGCGAAAAGAAAAATTATGAAGTTATTCGGAAGTTCGGATACTTACGATCTCGCCAGGGGCTTGGCCCTTGAAGGCCAATCCTCATCGTCGCCACCGGTGTTGGCGGAACAGTTCGGGGGAAGAGTCCTTCCCCTCTTGGACCCTTCGGCCTCCCTCGTTGGGGAGGCCTTCCTTTTCTCCCCTCCCCCCGCTGAGGGAGAGGCCTCTTTCTTCTCCTCCTCATCCACGTGGGAGGAGTCCGCCTCGGAGTCACCGGACGATGAGTCCGATAACACCTAAAAACGGGAACTCTTTCGAGTGACCGTGGCCTTCTTCTTGGCCTTCTTCTCCGGCACCACGTGGGGTGCCGGAACCAGTAGCCCCGTTAAGCGGGCGTCCGCTGGGTCTTCTGTCAAAGGAGCTGGACAGTTAGTCCGCTCGGCCTTCTTCAGCCAGTCCTGTCAAAGGAGAGGGAGTTCAGATCCCGGATAGAGTCAAACTATGGAAAACAAGTGTCCCGTAGAGGGTAAAATCGCTTACCTCGCTAGCCTGACGCTGCGAGCTGAATCCGCGATCTTCGGTAGCGGATGCGGGAGCCTCGGCGCCCTTGAACAGCACCCTCCAGGCCTCTTCATATGTAGTGTCGAAGAGCCTGCTCAAAGTCTGGAGCTGCGCTGGATCGAACTCCCACAAATTGAAAGCCCGTTGTTGGCACGGGAGAATCCGGCAGATGAGCATGACCTGGACCACGTTGACAAGCTTGAGCTTCTCGTTCACTAGCTTTTGGACGCAGGCTTGGAGTCCGGTCAGCTCCTCCGAATCGCCCCATGTCAGGCCCTTCTCTTTCCAGGAGGTGAGCCATGTGGGGATGCCAGATCTGAATTCGGGGCCGCTGCCCATTTAGGGTCACGCGGCTCGGTGATGTAGAACCACCCCGATTGCCACCCCTTGATGGTTTCCACGAAGGCGCCCTCGAGCCAAGTAACATTGGGCATCTTGCCCACCATGGCGCCTCAGCACTCCGCTTGGCTGCCCTTCACAACCTTCGGCTTGACATTGAAGGTCTTGAGCTACAAGCTGAAGTGGGGCTGGATGCAGAGGAAAGCCTCACACACAACGATAAACGCCGAGATGTTGAGGACGAAATTTGGGGCCAGATCATGGAAATCCAGGCCGTAGTAGAACATGAGCCCCCGGACAAAGGGGTGAAGTGGGAAGCCCAGTCCGCGGAGGAAATGGGGAAGGAATACCACCCTCTCATGGGGCCTGGGGGTGGGGATGAGATGCCCCTCATCGGGGAGCCGGTGCGCGATGTCGCTGGACAGGTATCCGGCGCCGCGCAGCCTCTCGATGTGCCCCACCTTAACGGAGGAGGCCATCCACTTGCCTCCCGCTCCGAACATAGTTGGATAAGGTTGAGGTGAGATGTGCGGACTTGGGCGCTGGAGCTCGAGTGCACGAAGATGGATAAGCAAAGGAGGAAGAAGGCGTAGGTAAAAGGGTGGATCCTTATCCCCTTATATATGGGCGGATGAAACTATGCGTCCCCACCGGCCTGGTAAAACTCGCTTTTCTCCCAAGCGCCGAAAGCAATGGCGCGGTTGGGTTACCCACGTCCGTATTGATGAGAATCCCGGAATAAGGGGAACACGATCTCTGCTTCGACAAGACGTGCCAAGGAAACCGCTTCGCTAAACGCGCTAAGGTGGTATAATAAAAACGATTCAAGTAAAGGTTTGGTTGTGGTGTGACGACACGCCACGGAATACGTCAGCAGATTGAACTTGTCTAAATATTATTCTCTCTACGGTGGAATATGGAGTTTATTTTGAAGAGCCGGACACTATCCTGGTGTTCACAATCTTCTATAAATTATTCGGAGGAGGAACCCGCCTTGCAATGCCGAAGACAATATGCGCGCCGGACTCGTCATCATTGAAGCCTGGTTCAGGGGCTACTGAGGTAGTCCTGGACTAGGGGGTGCCCGGATAGCCAAACTATCATTATCGGCCGGACTCCAAGACTATGAAGATACAAGATTGAAGACTTCGTCCCGTGTCCGGATGGGACTTTCCTTGGCATGGAAGGCAAGCTTGGCGATACGGATATGTAGATCTCCTACCATTGTAACCGACTCTGTGTAACCCTAGCCCTCTCCGGTGTCTATATAAACCGGATGGTTTTAGTCTGTAGGACAAGAACAACAATCATACCATAGGCTAGCTTCTAGGGTTTAGCCTCCTTGATCTCGTGGTAGATCTACTCTTGTAATACCCACATCATCAATGTAAATCAAGCAGGACGTAGGGTTTTACCTCCATCAAGAGGGCCCGAACCTGGGTAAAACGTCGTGTCCCTTGTCTCCTGTTACCATCCGCCTAGACGCACAGTTCGGGACCCCCTACCCGAGATCCGCCGGTTTTGACACCGACATGTAGCCTTACGTTAGGTCACACCCGGCACTGCATATTGCCTTGTTATGCTTTGTGATGCTATGTTTGCTTTATATTTACTATTTCTTCCCCCTCTTCTCTCCGGTAGACCCCAAGACCGATGCTGCCCCTATGATCGACTACGTCAACGACGACCCCTGCTTGCCAAAGCAACCAGGCAAGCCCCCTCCCTTTATTTATCCCGATATCACCCAATCCATTCTCTCATGCTTGCATTAGATTTTGCTATTGTTATTGTTTGCTCCTATTCTGATGCATAGCCTGCTATTGTAACCTGCTTATTGTTACCTTACCTGCTTATCCTAAACTGCTTAGTATAGGTTGGTTAGTGATCCATCAGTGACCCCACCTTGTCCTTGTTGCCCCTGCTTCATCATCGAAGACCCGATCAACGGGATCGAAGACCAGGCCCCGGCACCGCACATCACTTTCCCCTTAGTTGCTCAACACTGCTAGGTTACTATCGAGTGCCGAGGGTGAGACCTCTACAGCACTTCTGATGTTAACCCTGTAGTGTAGCTATTCCGTCGTGATTATTGAGGGTGATTCCGCCTTAACCACTTCTGATACGACTCTGTCGTGCAACCCCTCAAGTGTGAACCTCGGGGGTGATTCCTCTTACGTTCACCTTGATGATTACATCGAGTGGAATTCACCGGGGGTGATTCCTCGGGTTTTCCCCTTGATGTTTAGACACACAGTTACTATGATTACTATGACTTTACACTGAATGTTACTAAAGACGGGTCGACCCTAAGGGGTACCCGCGCGAGCATAATTGCAAGTGATGTGGAGACGGGTTGACCTGGAGGGTACCCAAGAGTTGAATACGAGCCGTGGCCCGGCACTCTTGGCCCTTGCCGCAAGTCCTCGAGATGGGGCGATGGGGCCACATCTTTGGTGAGTCTCTGCTCGTGACCGCACTACCAACACACTAACGGTTTGGATATCTGATCCGAGGGGCCTCTGGCCTGATAGCACTAACCATCACGTGGGCATAGTATGGGCGTTCTGCGTCGTATGCATCAACTGAAGCTTAATAGACGTCAGCGACTGAGCGGCGTGCGCTGGGTTGGACTGGTAAGCACCTGCCTTTTTTTAAGGAGGTAGCTAGGTCTGCTCACTGGCCACCCACGCAACGTGTAGGAGTTCCCGGGGAGATGGCCCATGACCCCTGGGGGCATAGGTTTAGTCCGGCGTGCTGACCTCTCTATTAAGCCTAGGTCGGGTTGCGGCGTATTGTTTGGCCGAGGCCGGGCATGACCCAGGAAAGTGTGTCCGGCTGGAGTTAATGAAGCGTGGTGGGTAAGTTGGTGCACCCCGGCAGGGAAGAAAACACTATTGATAGCCTGTCCTACGGTAACGGACACTCGGAGTTGTATCCCGATCGATACAACTAGAACTGGATACTTGTGATGAGAATTGGATTGTGATGACAATTGGATAGTATGGCTCTGGGATTGCTTTCTCGCAGGGAGTCGAGAAAGGATCTCTGGCCAAGGTTGATAACACTACTACTACTTTACTTTATGCTACTCTACTCCCTCCTGTTGCTGCAAGATGGTGGTTTCCAGAAGATGCTAGTCTTTGATAGGACTAGGCCTTCTCTCTATTCTGGCATTTCTGCAGCCTAGTCCACGTATACAGCCTTCCTTAGATAATGTTGCATATGTAGTGTAGATCCTTGCTTGCGAGTACTTTGGATGAGTACTCACGGTTGCTTTGCTCCCCCTTTTCCCCCTTTCTTTTTCTTTCCGGTTGATGCGACCAGATGTCGGAGCCCAGGAGCCAGATGCCACCGCCGGTGCCTACTACTACGTGAAGACCGCTGACGGCCAGGAGTAGTCAGGAGGCTCCCAGGCAGGAGGCCCTGCCTTTTCGATCGTAGATGCTTTTATGCTAGCCTTCTTAAGGCAAACTTGTCTAACTTATGTCTGTACTCAGATATTGTTGCTTCTACTGACTCTTGTGTATTCAAGCTTATGTATTCGAGCCCTCGAGGCCCCTGGCTTGTAATATAAAGCTTGTACTATTTTAATTTGTGTCTAGAGTTGTGTTGTGATATCTTCCCGTGAGTCCTTGATCTTGATCGTACACATTTTCGTGTATGGTTAATGTACGATTGAATCGAGGGAGTTACAAGTTGGTATCAGAGCCGACAGCCTGTAGGTAGCCCCTTTCCAACTCCTTGGCCGAAGTAGAGTTTAGTCACTGAAAAACTTTTACTAACACTGGCTGTGTGTCTTATGGGCCCACGTCGCCATTGGGTGTTATTAGGATCTTTTATTACTCGTCTTTACTCTGGGATTCTGATCTCTCCTCTATCCGGGTTAAATGATTTTTCCTAACTCTGGCTCTAGGATCTCGTAACCACTTCCACCCGGAGAGCCCCTTCATTCCAGATGATCTCCTGCTTTACTAGAAGACTTCGAAGTTACTCTCCGATGTTCTCCCGAGAACATGTGCTCATCGATTTTGCAATTCCCTTCCACTGTCAACCCCTATGAATAACTACATACACCTGTTGTTCTTACATCATATTCTAGTTGCTCTTGTTATTACAAGATGCTTCGTAATGCACTCTGTTGTTCCGAGAATCCTTTTGTGCCCACTGCCTTGCAGTTCCTTGTTGCCCGAATACACCGACAAATTAATCCTCACAAATATCGAGGATTTGTTTTTCCCCAGTTGTTCATGTATTTCACAAAAGTCATTGAAATACCATTCGATCTTCCGAAAATCCTCGGCAGCCTGTTGTTGTTGAAATTCTTGCTTGTTTGCATTATGGATAATCCCATAAGTCTAGTAATCTTATTGGCATCCTTTGTCACTATCCTTTTGAGTCCGTTGACTCAATATGTTGCGGATGCTCGCAATCCTCGGTCGGATCATAGAATTCATCCTTCCGGCTTGGACATCATTTGACCAAGAGTTGTTTATCGACCAATCAAATTGCTATTGATTGTATCCCTAAGTCTATTCAACTTACTTATCTTTGCCTCTGCCTTAGATCTTCTGATTTGAAAATCGTAATTCCTTTGTATTCAAGCTTTGAAGTTATCTAGTTATATCTATAATCCGATGTCTTTGCATTCTTTCTTCTTCTGGTTGAGTACCGATACTCACATCAGATCCTATGTGGACCGCCAGATCCTTTGTTGGATTTTATCTGACAGTGCCCTTCACATCCAAAATTCTTGTGAGTTGTTTCCCTGATATATAATGCATTTGGTAAAATTGTATCCTCTCCTTTTGTCAACCATTCTCTGCTGTCGAGCTTGTGTTAATTACTTCTGAAGTTCGTGGTATATGTTCCTTAGATGCCCCGATGGGTTGAACCTATGCCTTCCATAATTCGTGTGAACTCGAGCATTTTCACGATTCATACTCTTCTATTGTTTTGCCTTATAACATTTCAACACTACAACTTCATCGAAAGCGAGATATGAATGAAAGGTTATGCATTGAAGAAGTGGGAGTCAACCATGAACCTTGTGTTCATGCCCATGGACTCGATGTAGAACTTATCATGGAAGCTGCTCGTAAAAATAATTCCCCTTGGTATAAGTTCATCTTGTACCTATATTTGGTCCTTTGCAATCGTTGTCCCGACCATGATTGTTCTTCTTTGACCCCATTTCGCGGGCAAGTTAAAGCACTTGTTCTGCAAATCGATATGCTTGTACAACCCCTATAACGAACTATCTCGAGGATATCATCCTATTGTACTACGTCCTATGAACTTTTAGATGGAGTGGTAATTTTTCCCTGTCATAGTAACTCCACGGCATCTGGGTTGTCATCAACCGAGACCAGCGAACAATGAATCGATTTCGCTCTGTGATACATCACTCCTAGTACTTTGTTGCTGTGGAGTTAGATACCACCTCACGTCATTCCTAGCCTGATTGGCTTTATCACTATCGTGCTAATTTTAACTGTGCTACCTGGTCCTCATGCCCGGAGCAACTTCCGACGACGAGCAAAGCTTGCGTCGATCTTCCGCATCCTATCATTTCATCTCGAACAACAAGTTTGATTTCGAGCTTGTGTCGAATCCGTGGTTCTCATGGTATTTCACTTCATCTTTCCTTTTGTTTGTTGTTGTCGCTGCTCGATGGCATCTTCCTAGAATCTCCTGACAAAATTTGTCGTGATCACCATCAACACTTTGATTTCTTCAGAGATGTCAATCGAATTCATGTGGATAAATACCATCCTTGCTCTTCGATGATTTGTGATATCATTGATGACATCCTTGACTTTCTACCAACACAGACCTGGTTGTGTTTGGTTATTCCTTACGATCCGAGATAATCTTGGAAATGTTCCTCTGTATCTCTTGTGATCTTTAGATCCAACCTTACTTGAAACACCATATCAATGCTACCACGAAGCATGATTGTGGTATTCCGAATATCGACAACAACATTGGTAGCACATTACCAAAGGTTTTGGATCTATCATCCGGACACCGTTGCATGGATAACATCATGAATTTCCTTGCCCTTTATCTAAATGGTGATGTACTTGTTGTTGTAACATGTATATCATGCTCTACTTTCCCTTGGGAAGGATATACTCCCAATTCTGGTGTGTAAACACATTTTCCTTTTCATTGGTCTGATTAATCCGATAATTTCATTTCCCTTTCCATTGGTTTGTTTAACCTTCTTGTGATCTATATGATATAAGCAGAAATAATTCCCTGCTTATAAAATGCCCCGATGTACAACCTTGTCAGTGAGACCCTGTTACTATTGTTGATGACATTCCGGTAACCATTGATGAACGCGAACCTTGCCGATTGGTCTGCCTCGTTCAACGAGCAGGAATATGGTTCTCTTCGTCCCTTGCCCTTGGTACCAACATGGTTGCCAACATAACTGACAGACTATCCTCCGACAAAGCTTGCTATCATAACCATGTAACATGTCACCACTCTTTCTACTTTTAACCCACATGGTGGGCCCATAACCCACAGTTCCACAGGATCGATGCCTGACTCTCCGGTACAACCTTGATGCCAAAGTATCTTATGCTCTTGGCTTTGTGTGTTATCGCGAGCCACCTCCTGAGAGATGATCTATTCCCGATGCTCTGAACCCCTTTCTCACACTCTGTTCAGGTATCAATAGTTTGTCCATTCGCTTGAAACTTCCTATTGTATTTTCATACTTTGCTCTCGATGTTTATTAAGTTTCAACTCGAGAGTTACTTCTGCCTCATTCCCTGAATTATTCACCAGATAATTAACCCTATAAGGGTCAGTTCTCCCGAAGTTACTCTTTACTTCCCCACTTAAATCTCGGGACGATATTTCTTGTAGTGGAGGAGACTTGTAACATCCCCAGCATCACACTACAGTAATCTCCCCTAATAAAGGTCATGTCATCATGATCATCATGCCTAAATGCCACTTGTCCAAAATCTACTTCAAATTCAAATTCAAATTGCATGTCAAAAATTTGCTTCTTCTTTCATGCAATGAAAATAGTTCACAATATGAAAAATATTCTCTAAGAATTTTTCATGTTAAAACCAAAATCCTTGGAGTTCCCATATTGCCCCTGGAAATTAATTAGTGTTCCAACAGCATTTAAATGTGCCATTCCCAATTTCCAAAATTCCTAGTCAAATCCTCCTGCCTCCAAACTATTTGTGGCAATACCTAAAAAGGTGGAGGAATTAATGGGCCAAGTCCCATATTTTTCCTAAATCCTTCGGATGCTCAAATAAATCTTTTCCTCTCTCTATTTTACCGAAAAAAGAAAAGAGAAAGAGCACATGCCACTATGCACTGGACCGAGTGCACAGTGCCTGTCCTGAGCCAACTGGCCCAGCTGGCCACCGCGCCCCCCCTTGGGCCTCAGCCCCTGACCTTCCCATGGGCCTCGGCCCATCCCAGTAGGCAGGCCCACTCCCCCTCACCGGTCGCCTCCTGTTCCTCCGACCGGGCGGGACAGAGCGCGCCCGTCGCCATCCAACCACCTCGCCGGCGACGCCCGACGAGAGGATAAGGCCCGGGATGCCTCGAGTCCTCCTCCTCACCTACCGCCGCTCCCGCTACTCCGTCCCCCTGTCTCTCCCTCACCCACTCTCCCCTTCTCTCTCTCCCTCTCTTCGTTTTGGAGAGGAGGCTGGCGCGGTCACCGCCGTGCCTCGCCCATCCTCGCGACCATTGAGCGCCGTTCACCTCGCCATCATGCCCATCGTCTCCTTCGTCGTCGTCTACCCCATCCTAGTCCGTGAGCGCGAGCCTGGAGCCACTGCGGTGAGCGGATCGAGCCGCCCCCTTTCGCCTCTGTCGCCGGCGAACTCCGTCGTCTCCGGCAACTGCTGCTGCTACTAATCTTACACCGGGCCACCTTGTGCCTCCCCGGTGAGCTCTCCTACCTTCTCCCTCTCCTTGCCGACTTGGCGCGCCCCCTAGTTGCTTTCCCCACGTGCGCCTGAACGAAGCACCACGGAGCTCGTCGCCGGCGAGTCTCCGGTGACCACTTGGTCACGGGCGTATGCCCGTTAGCTTCACCACGCCGCGCAACACCTTCCTAGCCTTTCTCCCTAGTCGTAGCACGTCATAGCTCCGTTTCATCGTCACCCGTAGCCGCTCCGCCGCAAACCTCGTCGCCGGCGCCGTTTCCGGCCAAGTCCGCTCGTGCCTCCACCACCATTCGATGTGGTGTCGAGTGGCCGTTCGAACGGACCCAGCCGCGTCTCAAACGGCGCCATAAAATGCTATTCCGACGAGGCCCGAGCGGCTTCGTTGCGTTCTAGCATCGCCGGCAGTGAGACACCTGCCTCCGCCGACGTGGCTGGCCGGGCCCCACCCCTGGCTCACTGCCAGTGGGCCCCGCGGGCCCCAGTTGACTGGGTTGACCCAGTCAACTATTGACTGGGCAGCCCAGTGCCATTGACATGCAGGCCCCATCGTATAATTAGGCTAATTAAATGTTTTTATAAATAAAAGTAATTAGTAATCTAATCTTTCACTGACATGTGGGGCCCAGTAGCTAATTAACCTCTGGATTGGTTTAATTTACTGTTAGAGTTAATAGAGGCTGACATGTGGGCCCCACGGGTCAGTTTGACCTAGTCAGCCGTCTTGTTGACTGCTGACATCACAATGATGTCATAATTCCTTTTCTGTTAATTTAAATAATTTCAGATTATTCTTTAATCTTTGAAAATTAATAGAAAATCAACTGTACCTCGGATGAAAATGTTTTCTATATGAAAGTTGCTCAGAAAAATCCAACGAATCCGAATGCGCGGTCCATTCATCTGTCACATGCCCCTAGCATGCTGAACATGGAACATTCCCCCTCCGGTCATCTGTGTGGCACAGATCCGGAACCGGGAATACCTTCCCGGTTGAATTCCCCCTTCACCTATATCGTGTAGCCTTACGTTAGGTCACACCCGACACTACATATTGCATTGTTATGCTTTGTGATGCTATGTTTGCTTTATATTTACTATTTCTTCCCCCTCTTCTCTCCGGTAGACCCCGAGACCGATGCTGCCCCTGTGATCGACTATGTCGATGACGACCCCTCCTTGCCAGAGCAACCAGGCAAGCCCCCCCTTTGATCATCCCGATATCGCCCAATCCATTCTCTCATGCTTGCATTAGATTTTGCTATTGTTATTGTTTGCTCCTATTCTGATGCATAGCCTGCTTTTGTAACCTGCTTATTGTTACCTTACCTGCTTATTCTAAACTGCTTAGTATAGGTTGGTTAGTGATCCATCAGTGACCCCACCTTGTCCTTGTTGCCCTAGCTTCATCATCGAAGACCCGATCAACGGGATCGAAGACCAGGCCCCGACACCGCACATCACTTTCCCCTTAGTTGCTCGACACTGCTAGCTTACTATCGAGTGCCGAGGGTGAGACCTCTATAGCACTTCTGATGTTAACCCTGTAGTGTAGCTATTCGGTCGTGGTTATTGAGGGTGATTCCGCCTTAACCACTTCTGATACGACTCTGTCGTGCAACCCCTCAAGTGTGAACCTCTGGGGTGATTCCTCTTACATTCACCTTGATGATTACATCGAGTGGAATTCACCGGGGGTTATTCCTCGGGTTTTTCCCCTTGATGTTTAGACACACAGTTACTATGATTACTATGACTTTACACTGAACCATGTTACTAAAGATGGGTCGACCTTGAGGGGTACCCGCGCAAGCATAATTGCGAGTGATGTGGAGACGGGTTGACCTGGAGGGTACCCGAGAGTTGAATACGAGGCGTGGCCAGGCATTGTTAGCCCTTGCCGCAAGTCCTCGAGACGGGGCGACGGGGTCACATCTTTCATGAGTCTCTACTCGTGACCGCACTACCAACACACTAACGGTTTGGATATCTGATCCGAGGGGCCTCTGGCCTGATAGCACTAACCATCATGTGGGCATAGTATGGGCATTCTGCGTCGTATGCATCAGCCGAAGCTTAATAAACGTCAGTGACTGAGCGGCGCGCGCCGGGTTGGACTGGTAAGCACCTGCCTTTTTTAAGAAGGTAGCTAGGTCTGCTCACCGGCCGCCCACGCAACGTGCAGGAGTTCTCTGGGAGATGGCCCATGACCCCTGGGGGCATAGGTTTAGTCCGGCGTGTTGACCTCTCTATTAAGCCTAGGTTGGGTTGCGGCGTATTGTTTGGACGAGGCCGGGCATGACCCAGCAAAGTGTGTCCGGTCGGAGTTAATCAAGCGTGGTGGGTAAGTTAGTGCACCCCGGCAGGGAAGAAAACATCTATTGATAGCCTGTCCTACGGTAACGGACACTCGGAGTTGTATCCCGATCGATACAACTAGAACTGGATACTTGTGATGAGAATTGGATTGTGATGACAATTGGATAGTATGGCTCTGGGATTGCTTTCTCGCAGGGAGTCGAGAAAGGATCTCTGGCCGAGGTTGATAACACTACTACTACTTTACTTTATGCTACTCTACTCCCTCCTGTTGCTGCAAGATGGTGGTTTCCAGAAGATGCTAGTCTTCGATAGGACTAGGCCTTCTCTCTATTCTGGCATTACTGCAGTCCAGTCCACATATACGGCCTTCCTTAGATAATGTTGCATATGTAGTGTAGATCCTTTCTTGCGAGTACTTCGGATGAGTACTCACAGTTGCTTTGCTCCCCCTTTTCCCCCTTTCTTTTTCTTTCCGGTTGATGCGACCAGATGTTGGAGCCCACGAGCCAGATGCCACCGCCGGTGCCTACTACTACGTGAAGACCACTGACGGCCAGGAGTAGTCAGGAGGCTCCCAGGCAGGAGGCCTTTCCTTTTCGATCGTAGATGCTTTTATGCTAGCCTTCTTAAGGCAAACTTGTCTAACTTATGTCTGTACTCAGATATTGTTGCTTCTGCTGACTCTTGTGTATTCGAGCTTATGTATTCGAGCCCTCAAGGCCCCTGGCTTGTAATATAAAGCTTATATTATTTTAATTTGTGTCTAGAGTTGTGTTGTGATATCTTCCCGTGAGTCCTTGATCTTGATCGTACACATTTGCGTGTATGATTAGTGTATGATTGAATCGAGGGCGTTACAATTGATGACTTAGATGTGAAACACACGAAGAAACGTTTTTCTTCAATCAATGAAGACTAACACTCTGAGTGTGAAGAAATTAATGAAGAATTTGATTCTCAGAGCCCTACGACAATTGTACGCGGTGTCTGAAATCACCATTCTTATACGCGTTCCTCGAAGAAAAGTTGCATACATCTTCAGAGAATTTCATTGTTCAAATTCCTCAGCTGAAGAAAATGGCTGATGGTAAGAAGCCACAGAAGGGTGGAAAGAGGCTTGAGGTCAATACTGCTTTCGAGATCCCTGATGACATATACAAGGATTATTGCACTCCTGATGAGGCCAAATTTGGCAAGGAGGACAAAAATCGGCGCAAGGTGCGCATACAAAGGATAGAGAGGAGATGGGCATGGGAATGGAGGGAGTACAGATATGTTACTCCCAAGTATATGAAGAAATTCGCTCTCAACCCGCCATGCCCAAGACCTCCGTTGGCACCTGGCCAATTGGCAGATCCCACCAGCCTCAAGCGCGGTGAGGATTATCCTGATGAATGGGCCAAGCGCCAGGCCAAACTGGCCAAACAGGCAAAAGAAGTAGTGAGGAAATTCAATGAAGACTCTGCTGCTGCTGCTACCGCTGCTGAGGCCTCTGCAAGCAAGCCAAAGAAGGCCATGGCTAAGAAGCTTGCTCACAAGCCAAGTGCTTCACCCTCAATGCCCTCACGGCCAAGTTCCTCCGTAGTGCCCTCATGGCCAGATTCTTCAAAGCCCTCACGGCCAACTCCTCAATCTGCTCCTCCTTCAAATTCTTCAGCTCCTCCGACAAAGTCCTCAGCTGCTCCAACTAAATCCTCTGCACCTGTGCATCGCGCCACGTGCCAAAGGACTGCAGGCATCTCTATTGCCTCAGGAGCTTCTTCAAGTTCCTCAGCTGCACCAAATTCCTCAATTGGCCCCTCTCTACTGAAGAAAAAGGCCACTGCTGGAGGAGGCCCTCGACCAAGTCCTCACAAGAAGCAGGTCGCCTTTCAAGTGCCATCTGATGATGATGAGGCTGATGATGAAGAACTTGCTAAAATCATCAGAGACGGGCAGGCCAGGGCTGCTAGAGCCAAAGGCAGCAATGTGCCAATGATACTGGATCCGAAGTTGATCCTAGATTTCATCGATCTATGGCACAAGGACCCGAACACACCTTTGTCGGAGATGAACCTCACTCCTGGTCAAAGTCATGTTTTGACTGCCTTCATTGAAGAAGAAAAATGGAAATATGGAGAAGGAAGAAGAGTGAAGAAAATGCAGTACAAGAAAGAGCACTTTCTAAGGGAAAATGTTCTGAAGCTTTCCCCTGAACAACTCGTTGCCTTACAAGCTGAGATCAAGCAACTGAGTGATGAATTTGATCGCTACTATGCTGAGTGGCTTGGAGCCAAAGTCAGATTTGTGAAGATTACTGATAAATTCACTTCAAATGTTGCAGCCCCAACGCAACAAGAAAATACTCAGGCTGAAGCATCTGCTCAGCCTACTGAAGATCATGCCAGCACCGCTGATGACAATCAGGCTGCTGAAGAAAATGAAAGTACCAGGGCTGATGATTGTATTCCAGTTGCTGAAGAAATTGCCAGGGTATCCACTAGTGTTGCGCCTGAAGAAAATGAAGAAGTCAGGGCAACTGCATCAGTTGTGCGTGAAGAAAATGAATCAAATTCCTCTGCTCCTCCTGCAGCAACGCAAACTCCAATCCTTCCATCTGCATCAGATGTGAAGAAGACCATGGCTACAGAGCATGCAGCTGTGAAGAAAAGGAAGACATCAACTTCATCAGATTCTTCAGCTCCGAAGAAGATGAAGCCTTTGACAAGCTCAATTGACAACCCAATTGATGCCTTTCCTGTCTCATTCATGCCATCAAAGGACCTTGTTCCTTTTAATTAAGATTATGTGATTCCAAGTGAATCAGGTGAAGAAATTCCTTCTGTTGCTTCGTTAGAGCAGTTGGATGAAGAAATTTAAGTGGATGCAATCCCTTCAACACCAGTTGTCTCCTCGCCTATGCCTCAGTTCACTGCTGAAGAGGCCGGCATTGAAGAAATGGAAGATGAAGATGTGGACACTGGCTGTACCACACCTGTGCTGAATGATGACTTTTGGAAAAGTCAGCACCCCAAATCTCCACTGTTCACTCCACTTCAACAAATTCCTCAGTCCCCTGTTGCTATTAAAGTACAAATGGGATCTGAAGAACCTCGTGCAACCCCATCTGTCCAAGAAGAAATTCCAGCCAATAGTGCTGATGAAAGTGTTAATGAAGAATTGAAGATCCAGGCTGCAACTGAAGAAGATCCTGAAATTCCTCAGCCTGTGGATACTGAGATTGTGATTCCTGAGGTGGTGATGCAATTGATTGACACTCCTCAGCCCAAGCCAAAGGATCCCTTCTCGAAGAAGCAGAAATTCAAGGCTGATGATTTCTTTGGCGAGCACATATTCTTCACTGATTATAATCCCTATGACTATGCTCGTCTTAGAAGGAAGTACTTTTGGACTGCCAGCCAGGCCAATTTCTATTCTTCACTGCTTTTCAACAAAGAAAAAGTCTTCGACCACGAGCATGTTCCTCATGTGGATATGGAATCAATGCCTTGCTTCTCTCCTGTCCTCAATGTGCTTCAAGATGCAGGACTGCTCAACTTTTGCTCTAACATTGTTGATTGGAATGAAGAGCTTATTCTTCAGTTCTACGCAACGCTGCACGTCACAGGTGATGCTGATGATATCAACACTTGGGTGTGGGACTGGATGACCGAAAACACTCATTATAAGGCACCGGCCTCTGAATTACTTCATGCCCTGCCAATTAGTCCTCCACCTGAAGGTGCTCGTTGTCTGTACCAAGAACCTGAACTCACTGCTCATTACATGCAAGTGCTAATGAAGCCTCTGAAGCCCGGTCAAGCCCCATGGACCAAATTCCTCGTGAAGGAATTGATGTATGTGCCCAGAACAGTCTATCGCATTCTGACGAAGACTTTGAGTGCTATCAAAGGCCACGACTCATCTGATGAGGAAATTGTTGGCATCATGAAGAATCTTCTATTCAACATCATGCATGGCATCCCTGTCAATTATCATGATTTCTTAATGAGGACTCTGGCAAATGTTGCACTTTCTCTGTTTGAGCTGAAGCCTTATGCTCCTTGGATCATGAGATTCCTCAGAATAAGGTCTTCACTCAACTACAAAGCTGATTTTCAGAATCACCTCAGCTACTTTCCCCCGATTGAAGTCCTCAAGCGGACATATTCCTCAGCTGATGAGAAGGGCAAGACACTGACTGTTTTTGATGAAGGCATTCGTCCATTGGATGGTCAGTTTCGCAAAGTTGCATCTTATTCCACCAATGATGACTCTGTCACTCATGATTCTGCTGCCAATGCACCCAAGTCAAATCCTCAAGCTACTGCTCCTTGTGTGATGACTGACCGTGAGCTACTTCTTAGTCTTCACCAGAAGGTGGATCGACACCACAAATGGGTTAAGCGTCAATTTGGTTCTATTCTTCACAACATGACTGCTACACATAATGTAGTGAAGAAAAACCATTACTACCTCCATGAAGTCTTCGGTCGCACCTGGGCTATTCTGTCACATATATATGGTGAAGAAGATCTAAAGAAAATGGGTCTCAAGGAAGATTTTGACTGGTCTGCTCCTCCACCGAAGAATACAAGAAGGTCAAGGTTCCTTCCTTGGTAGCCAGTTCATATTCTTCGTCACGCGATACGGACGAGTATGAAGATTTGGATGACACTGCGGCAGGCCCTACAACGACACACGACCCCAACAACATTGGCGCTCCTTTATCATCATGATATTCTTCAGGGGTGTTAGTCCTCATTTTCAACCCTTTTGGTCATTCAATGACAAAGGGGGAGAAATTTGAGTTAGTATTCAAGCGGGTCTTTCTTATATGGGCATATTTTTGCTAAGTTACAAATCTCGTTCTTCTCATGACTTTGCTGGATCGAGTTGTAAACTTAAACTCTATGGTGGCCTGATACTTTTGCTGAGTTCTTCTGCATGCTTATTCATCATTAATGTCAATTCATGCATGCTGAATTACATCAGTCACCATATTTCAACATGCATTTCAAACTCTTCATATTATATGTCAAATACGTGTATGAATTACAAGATATAGGGGGAGATCTCCATGATTATACTCTTGAAGTGTGCATTGCTTCAAAAGCAAATTCCTCACTATGCACATCTTCAGGGGGAGTTCTTCTATATCTTGCAATCAAATTCCTCAATATCAGTATTTACACTTCATATGTTTATCCCCGTTGAAAACTTAACCTATATTGTCATCAATCACCAAAAAGGGGGAGATTGTAAGTGCATCTAGTGCCCCTTAGTGATTTTGGTGTATTGAAGACTTATAGGTTAAGGGACTGATGCGTTTGTGAGTGTAGACATGTCTATAAGTCTATGAGGAGTTTGATAATTATAGAGAAAGTCAACCCCTAAAAATGAAGTTCTTCAATTGAAGACTTTGGATTTCTGAAGTCTTTCCGAAGACTTTGAAAGTGAAGAAATTGGTGTGACCTTGAAGACATGGAATTCATTCGAGGAACATGAAGCGTGAAGACTTTTGTTTTCGTAGTTTCATTTTCTCTTTCTTAAGTCATAGGAAACACTATACTGTTAAAGGGGGTCGAGGAAATACTAAGGAAAAATTTCCATGTGATGCTCAACTCATAATCCTACACCTACCAATCCCTTCGAGTGAAGCCATTGGAAATCTCATACAGTTCGGTCAATTTCTTCAGTAACAAGGACGAAGTTCTTATAGTGGCCGAGGAATTTGTTCTGACTGAGGAGTTAGGAATTCGCCAGTGTAGATTGCCTACACAGTGAGGAACATGATAGCCCTGAGGAATTTGAGAGTCAAAATTCCGATCGTTGCTGTGCTATGCGCCAGCTGTCCCAAAATATCTACCCACCTAACGGTCATATCATTGAAGGGCATTTATGTCTTATCATGTTGAGCTGCTCCCTAGGCTATAAATAGCCACCCCCTACAACCACTAGCTGGTTGGCTGCCTGAGAGAAACTAACACTTGTCATTTGAGAGCATCCCATACTCCGAGGACTTTGAGCAAAAATCATCAAGTGAGGAAAACCCAAACCCAAACACCTTCAAACCCAAAGTGATTGAGCATCACTGAAGAGATTGATCCTGCGTGGATCCGATGCTTGTTACCTTTGAAGATTGTGCTTCTTCCAGACGGTTAGGTGTCATGCTCTAGAGCATCCAAGAGGAATTGTGGATCGCCGAGTGGCCAAGTCTATGAAGGTCTGGAAGTCACCTGAAGACTTACCACGAGTGATTGGGCGAGGTCTGTGTGACCTTAGCTCAAGGGGAATAGGGTGAGGACTGTGTGTCCGGGACTATGTGTCCTCAGGTTTAAATACCTAGCCGCTCCAACCAGACGTACAACTGAGACAGCAGTTGGAACTGGTCTACCAAATTATTGTCTTCACCAAGCTTACTGGTTCTATTTCCTCAACTCTTTCATTTCCTCATTTCGGTTGTTGTGTGCTTGTTCATATCTATTTGAAGACTTTGACTGAAGACTTTCCCCAATTTCCTCAGTTCAATTTCTTCAGTCTGTCCATCTTCATCCTGTGTTATCATGTGTTTACGCTTTCTGTACTATGTGCTTGTCTTCAATTCATCATGATGACTTTTCTTGTGTTCTGTTATGTTTACTTTTGAGTACTTATTCCACTGCAAGTAGTTCCTCGCTAAGGAATTTCCTCACCAGCAAATTCCTCAATGAAGAATTCATAAAAATTGCCTATTCACCCCCCTCTAGTCGACATAATGCTCTTTTAGTGGGACTAATGCCCTTAAGATCATAAAGAGTATATCCAATAGCGGCACGATGCTTCTTCAGAGTTTTCAATAATCTCCTTTCTTCATGCTCTGAAAGGTTAGCACTAATAATAACATGATATATCTTCTTTTCATCAAGATAAGCATATTTCAAAGTATCAGGAAATTGTTTAAGCTCAAACACGGGATCACCCTTGGGTGGAGGAGGATCTCCAAGGATTTCAACATGCAAATTGTGTTTCAAAATAGGCATTTGGTTAAAGCATATTTCATCTAATTCCTTCCTTTTATTCATAAACATATCATTTTCATGGTCTAGCAAATATTGTTCTAAAGGATCAGTAGGAGGCACAACAATAGAAGCAAGACCAATAATTTCATCCTTACTAGGCAATTCTTTATCATGGGTTTGTCTATGAAATTTAGAGAAATTAAAAACATGTGACACATCCCCAAAACTGTTAGTAACAATTCCTTTCTAATAGTCTATCCTAGCAACAATGTTCAAGAAAGTTCCACCAAATATAATGGGACAGAAATCATATTGTGGGGAACCAAGAACAAGAAAATTAGTGGGGTATTTTATTTTCCCACACAAGACTTCGACATCTCTAACAATCCAAATTGGTGATATAGTATCTCTATGGCGAGCTTAATAGTAACATCAATATCTTCTATCTTAGCAGGTGCAATATCATTCATAATTTCTTGATATAAAGTAAAAGGAATTGCACTCACACTAGCACCCACATCACAAAAGCCATGATAAGAATGATCTCCTATTTTAACAGAAACAACAGGCATGCCAATAATATGTCCATGCTTATCTTCATCATCGGGTTTGGCAATTCTAGCAGCTTCATCAGAAATAAAATAACATGCCCATCAATATTATCGACCAAGAGATCTTTAACCATAGCAATACAAGGTTCAACTTTAACTTGTTCAGGGGATGTACGTGTTCTAGTATAACTCTTATGAACCACTGTTGAAGCTTTAGCGTGATCCTTTATCCTAACAGGAAAAGGTGGTTTCTCAATATAAGCAGTAGGAACAATAGGATCAACATTATAAGTAATGGTTTCTTCTTCAACTTTAATAGGTTCTAGTTCCTTCACTTCAATGGGAGTATGATATTTAAACCACTTCTCCTTAGGGAGATCAACATGAGTAGCAAATGATTCACAGAAAGAAGCTACTATCTCAGAGTCAAGTCCATACACTGGTACAACGAGGTGCTATACAAATGGTTTTTAACCCCTTTCCACGACGGTGTTCTGAACTGTCGCCTAGTGAGTGATTGCGATAGGGGGGTCCTTCCCACACGACCCAAAAAATGTCGGGGATAGGCTCTCCTGGCACGCACGCTCGGCAAAATGAGATCGTGTGCGATGGGTGAGTGATCAAATACGATTATACAGGCCCAATCGATTCCGGTCGTAAGTACATCCCACACAATCAGCCCCAAATAAATGTTTCCGTTTGTTATGTACATTCCACACAGTCAATCCAGGGAAAACATTTCCATTCATATGTACATCCCACACAGTTAATCCAGGGAAAACATTTCCGTTCGTATGTACATCCCACGCAGTCAATCCAGGGAAAACGTGTTCGTTTGTATGTACATCCCACACAATTTTATCTATAGGCTCGTGTGTGATAGGTGTAACTATCAAACACGCTCTGCCTCAGTTAACCGTTTGATTTTATTCAACTACATCACACACGATTTGATGAAGAAAACTGTGTGGCATTGGGCTATCCATCACAAGTGCTTTTACTACTAGAACCATTTGCAAAGTTCCATGACCCATTTAGCAGGTTTATTAGTTTACAATTAATAATTCCAGTATTACACAAATTCACATTTCATATCGAACATATGTTTGCAAATTTCATATCACCACATAAATATATTTTAACATCACAGTACGATAGCTACCTGAAAATAGCACAGTACAACATATAGCTAGTTCAGCTTCATAAGAACAATATTAGAACAATATATTCAGTTCCCTAATCGAGATCATCCAGGCTCGTCTTATCCACCTCTGCTTCCAGATCAGTAAGAACTTGTTTTGCACTATCCAACTAGGAAAGTGCCTCCTCCTTTGCCAACACCATCTTACCAAAGTCTGATTTAAAAAATCTGAGATCATTCTCCACCTTCCTCTTTTTATCCCGCATCTTCAAATATTCTTCAGCATTGACAATACTTTCTCTAAGCCTACCTCTGTTCTCTTCCTCATACATGCTCCAGAGCTTTGCTAGGCACATCTTCAAAGACTATGGCCACTCTTGATCAACCCACTCTAGGTAAGAACATCCTTTCATCCTATAATATTTAAAACTAGATCAGTAACAATTGTAGGGTTTATAGCAACATAGAAAATCACCAATACTTATTTTGAAAAACTGAAGAAACATGTTAATTATGACATATCTTCTCAAAAAGATCAATGTGCAAATGAATTAACTACTACTGAGACAACAACCAAATTCTAAAACATCAGAAGCTATAATTAACTAGAACAACACTACAAGTTCTTACTCATGTACTATAAATAACAAATTGAATATTTTAGGAGGAAGCTAAATATAACTGCAACAGCATAGCGACAGTGTTTGGATGATAGCAAATTGATACTAACAGGTGTGTACATGCACAAATTTAGTAACATAGAACTAATAGCACTAAGGCCGTCCACTCTTTATGTCAAAACCGTTGTAGAGACAATTGTTCCTACATTTCGCACCGGTGCCTGTCCGTGGGAAGCGACACCTATGGGATCACTGGGATCCCTTCTACGGTTGCGGGGCGCGGGGATCGTGAGGAGAGCAGGACTAGCAAACGACACAGAGGGATTTACCCAGTTTCGGGCCGCAAAGATGCGTAACCCTACGATCCTGCTTTGGTGGATGTATTAGTGTTCTTGAGCTCTCGAACTAGCTCTCGGTGTTGTGGGGTTCAAAAGAGCCGAAAAATCCCTTCTCTGTGTGCCATGGGCCTCCTTTTATAGGCGGAAGGGGCTGCCATAGTGGCACACAGGAGGTGGAAAGTGCTACAACATTGCGAGGTTATTGCTAGTATTACAGGACAAGACGCATTTAATGCGAGGCTTAGGTGTCCCTTTGCTTTATTGGGGATGGGGGCGAGGCCCGTCCCATCCGTCACCGCTCCCCCTCGCTTCGACAAGTGCCCTGGCCAGCGATGCATGCGGTGCCATGTGGGCAGGCAGGCAGCTGAGGTGGCGCGGTGGTGGAGCCTCCATGAAGGATTGCATGCTGCCACGCAGGTGCCTGCCCAGCTGGTTGGGTTGGCAGCCGCATGCGAACGGCGGTGAAGACATGCTTGGCGCGGGCCTGGTAGCGGCCCTACTGGTGCGCTTGGCGAGGGCCTTGCCGGGTGGCCCAGCAAGGGTCTTGCCGGGTGGCCCGACAAGGGTCTTGCCATGGCGCACTGATTTCCCCGGCAAGGATCTTGCCGGGGGTCTCTTGGTTTTCCTCAGTGAGGATGATTTCCTTCCTATCCTCATCTGATCTCATTTATTCTTTGTCTTCACAAAGATCTGCATGCCACCACAGAGGTGCCTCCTGAGCCTTGTCCCAACGCGTTTGTTAAGCGTTGGTGGGCTCGAGGGTGGCCCACTTTGGCTGGCGCGGGCGAGCTGCCCCGGCAAGGGTCTTGCCGGGGCTGCTGAGGCTGCCCCGGCAAGGGTCCTTGCCGGGGGAACCTGCTATGCCTATCTGATCTTTGTGGCCTTGGTCCTTGTTGTTGCTTTGTTTGTCTTGTGGCTTTGGCTTCTCTCCGGCTTCCCTTGCCTGCCGTGTCTGTGCGTGGCGGGTGGCTCTGACTGCCCGTTCACAAGTAAAGGGGTCAAAAGCAGAGCCCCTACTTTTGTACACCCACAGGAGCCCCCGGGCCTGGGCCACACATAAGTGCAACACATTATTGGGCCAGGCCTAGAATGGTGCACGAGCAGTTGGGGCGGATTTTTATCGCAGCCACTGTTCCGTCCGCTGCGCTTCCCACGACCCGCGTTGAACACGCAATGTGGGGGTCGTGTGCGCGCATGATGTGGGCATGCTGGCGTCACCTCATGGTGGACAGTAAATAGGCGGCTTGCGTGTCTCTTTGAGACCGCATGGCCGCCTCCCATTTACTGCCCTCGCTCGGGAACCGTAGTTCCACGCGTCCCATTGCGCCCGCCCCTTGCGCGACGTTTGCTGCATGCAGAGCGAATGACAGGCGCAGGGGTCGCGGGTAGTCACGTGCGTGCGGGTCGATTCCCACGCGCCTTCAATGGAGCGGGGAGGGCGGTCGACGGCCTCGCTCGCTATCACTTCAAGAGGCCGGATTGGCTGAGAGGGGGCGGCCGAGCCTCACCCCCGCCCCTTTATAAAGAGGGGTGCGGGAGGGACGGTGCCTCTCAACCTTTCGCCATATGCGTCTCCCCATCCCTGCTTCCTTTCTTCTTCTGCCATGGAGAGGGGGCGTGGTGATGCTTCATCGGTGGTGGCGAGGGTTTCGGCCAGACAACGCATCACTCCTCCCCAGGAGCTTGTAGCGGCGGAGCCGGCCGCTAGAGGAAGGGGGAGGGGTCAAGGTCAAGGCCGCTGTGGTGCCCGAGGGAGAGGAGGACGGGGCGGCAGGTCCGCCTCGCCCCCTCCAGCAGCCCTTCCTCCGATGGAGGGCCACGCTGGGGACAACCCCTGCGAATTCTTCGTCAGGGTGTGCCATCCGCCGTGCCGTCGCCTTCGCCTTCCGACCCCGTTTGCGCGGGAGATGGAGCTGGATCCATTGCAGGCGCTGTGGCTGCACATTGGGGGTTGTGGGAACAGTGGCACATGGGTCGACGTCAAGTTTCCCGCCCCTCACATCATGTACCTTCATCGAGGGTGGAAGACCTCCGTTCGCCTCCACAGCTTGACGGATGGGCTCGCTCTCCATTTCAAACTAATGGAGGGGGGCCTCCTCTCCATCAAGATCTTCGGGCACTTCGGGACCCGCGTGAGGTGCTGCGTAGAGAGCTCCTCCAACGACGAAGTTTCCTCCTCAAGCGAGAGAGGCTAGGAAGACAATGGCAACAACGACGAGGGCAGCAGGCAGCAGGATGACGGGTCCGACTAGGTGTCGGGCGCCGGCTCCTTGCACTTCTCGGGGTCGTCTCCTTGGGCGGCTGGCGTAGGGAGGCTGCGGAAGAGGAAGAGGACGAGCGGCAAGGCTGTCAAGTCGGAGTACGCGGGCACCGACGCCTTCATCGCGTGTTGGTGTCCTGCCGCCTCGTCTTCAAGCTCTGCCTCCAGCGCCACCATCACCATCCAGCCCTTGGACGGCCGCCAAGATGTTCTCTTGGTGTCTTCTGCCACTCGTAGCTCACCTAGGCGCCCCTTTTGCCCTTCTACTTTCTTGTTCCATTTCCTGAGGAGAGGGACAAGAAAGGGATTATGGGCACCTTATATCTTTTAAGTCTTGTAAGCCTTCAGGCCTTTGTTAGCTTTAGAACTTGTAATCCCCTTGTTCATGTTTTTCATTTCGTATGAACTGTACATATACGGGATGTTTTTAATGAAAAATGGATGTTTGTCGGGATTTTTGTTCGCGGGAGGAACCCACGACAAGGAGTGAATCCTCGTTATCTTTAAGACAAACGCTTTTTCGCCCGGCAATAGGCCTTGCCGTCTCCCCACCTTGCTTGACCTTTCTCATGCTCTTGGCGGAGGCAGGGATGAGGTGGGCTTAGGCCCCTCGTTCCCCTTCTCTGCTGTCGCAGCTACGACCAGATCCAGACCCGGGAGATAATCCTTGGGTGCCGAAAAGAGGGGGCACAACAGCTTAGAGATAGAATGGGGTTTCACGTATCCCAGTCCATAACGAAATGCACGATAGGGGATAAAGGACTTATCTGGATCTACAGCCCCTAGCGATCTTGGCTCGCCGCGGAGAGATCCTTGTTCTTGCAGCCCCCGACAACTCTAGCTTGTAGGGGCCCGGGCGCCGGTCCGTTCCTTTCGTTCCAAAACAGCTCGGCAAGAATACTTACGTGCCCTGTAACCAAAGAAGATAGAGAAGAACAGAGAGACGTGCACTCGACCTCTAAGCTAGGGGTTAGCCGCCGCTAAGCACTATCAACCCTAACCAAGGAAGAGGCTTAACCTAGCATGCATGCTATAACTTAAGGCGCCAATGCTTCGTTTATTTATGCTCAGGGTCTGCGCCTGGCTATGTACAAAGGGTTACATGCCTTGCCGGCAAGGCTTGAACAAAAGGGTGGCTTGCCGGGAGCCCGGCAGCCACGCCTTATGGGCAAAACCTGCAAAGACGCTCGATGTTCCAGGAGTTGCTCACTGGAATGGCATCTTCGGTCTCCAGCCGGACTGCGCCGGGCCTGGTGACTCGCGTTACCCGATAAGGGCCTTCCCACTTCAGCGTCAACTTGTTGGAATTCTTAGCCGACTGAGCATGCCGAAGAACAAGGTCGCCTTCCTCAAAGCTCCGGGCATGAACCTTGCGGCTATGGTAGCGGCGCAAAGCTTGCTGGTAGCATGCTGCTCTCACAGCCGCCCGGAGATGATCTTCCTCAAGGAGCGTCGCGTCATCTTGCCGCAACTACTCTTGCTCAAGCTCATCATAAGCGAGCACTCTAGGTGACCCATATATGAGTTCTGTGGGGAGAACTTCTTCTGCCCCGTAAACCAGGTCAAAGGGTGTTTGGCCGGTGGCTCGATTTGGCGTTGTTCTGATCGACCAAAGAACTGCCGGCAACTCATCAATCCAGCGCCTTCCACTCTTGCGCGGCCTGTCAAAAGTCTTCATCCTTAAGCCTCGCGGGACTTCGGCATTTGCTCTCTCCGCTTGGCCGTTGCTCCGTGGGTGTGCCACGGAAGCAAAATAGACCCTGCTGCCGAGATCTTCTATGTATTACATGAGGGCATGGCTTGTGAACTGTGTGGCGTTGTCGGTGATGATCCTGTTGGGCACCCCAAAACGGCACACTAGCCCCTTGAAGAACTTGATGGCTGACTGCATTGTCACCTTCCTCACTGCTTCCACCTCTGGCCACTTTGTGAACTTGTCGATCGCAACGTACAAGTACTCAAAGCCCCCGACGGCACGGGGCAAAGGGCCCAGTATGTCGAGCCCCCAGACCGAGAAGGGCCAGGAGAGAGGGATAGTTTGAAGGGCTTGAGCTGGCTGATGAAGCTTCTTTGAATGAAACTGGCACGCTTCACACTTGGTTACTAGTGTCGGCGCATCCTGGAGGGCGGTGGGCCAGAAGAAACCTTGCCAGAAAGCCTTGCCGGCAAGGGCCCTCGACCCTATGTGGGAGCCACATATGCCTCCATGTATCTCTGCCAATAGCTTTAGTCCTTCCTCCCGGGAGATACACATCAATTTCACCCCATTCGGTCTTCTTCTGTACAATACGTTATCAACGAATTGGTACAGAGCAGACAGGCGGGCTACTCTTTTTTCCCCTTCTTGCTCCTTAGGAAGCTCTCCTTTTTGAAGGAACCAGATGGTATGTTACGCCCATGCCGGAGCCTGGGGCTCGATGGCAAGGACCAAAGGCATCTCTTCTGTCATGGGAGCCGTCGCCTCCACGGCCACGACCTGAGGTCCTGCCGGAGTTGGTTGCCCCGCGGCAGGATCGGCATCCATGGCAATATCTTCGCCGGCGGCTCCGGGGAGCTCGGTGGGGAAGTACTTGCCGAGGCCTAGCTTCCTCCGCTTGTTCTACCCAGTCAATGGCTCAACGGACGGTTGGGTTAACTGGAGCTCGAAGGTACCTGGTTCCACAGGTAGCTTGAGGGCAGCGCGCTTTGACAGGTAGTCGGCGACGTCATTCTCTGCCCGAGGGGACATGCTCCGCTTATATACCGTCGAAGCACTCCTCCAGCTTCCTCACCTCATATATGTAAGCTTCCATCAACAGGCTTTGATAATCATTGTTGACCTGTCTAACGATGAGCTGTGAGTCGCCCCCGACGATGAGCTTCTTAACTCTGAGGTCTGCCGCGATCCTGAAACCGGCAAGCAAACCCTCGTACTCGGCAGTGTTGTTGGTTGACATCTCCCGGGGAAAGTGCATCTGCATAACATACTTGAGGTGCTCTCCGGTGGGTGCGACAAGCAGCACACCAGCACCGGTGCCTTGCAACGAGAAGGCACCATCAAAGTACATGATCCAGTTGCAGTTGGTTTCCTTGCCGGGGAGAGTGGTCTCCTGTACCTCTTCGTCGGGCGTCGAGGTCCATTCCGCAACAAACTCCACCAAGACTCTGCTCTGAATCGTCGAGGTACTTTAAAACTTCAAACCGAAACTTGACAGCTCCAGGGCCCATTCCACGATCCTCCCCGTTGCATCTGGGTTGTGTAGTATCCGTTGCAATGGGAGGCGGGTGACCACCGTGATCGCGTGCGCTTGGAAGTAGTGGCGCAGCTTCCTTGAGGCCATGAGGAGGCCGAAGAGCAGCTTTTGCACACCTGAGTACCTCGACCTAGCCCCCTGCAAGAGGGAGCTGACGAAGTACACTGGGTGCTGCACCATTTTCTTCTTCTGCGCCTCTTCACGCGGTTGCGTGGGTCCTGTTGTGCTGTCGCCAGCCCCTGCCGGGGACTCCATCTTGCCAGGATCGAGCCCTGTCGGAGAGAGCTTCGGCCTGCCATCCGTTGGCTCTGCCATTGTTGCTGCCCTTTCGTCGGCCTCTCTCCGCGCCACCAGTGCGGCGCTAACCACCTGGTTCGTTGCCGCTAGATAGAGAAGCAACGGTTCTTATGGTTTGGGCGCAACCAGCATTGGGGTGGAGGAGAGGTATCTCTTCAAATCCTGCAGCGCTGCCTCGGCTTCCAGGGTCCACTCCACTGGCCCTGGTTTCTTCAAGATCTTGAAAAATGGTAGGGCACGCTTCGCAGACTTGGAGATGAACCGGCTCATGGCGGCAATGCAGCCAGTGAGCCGACGCACATCCTTGATCCGCTTGGGTGCCTCAATCTGCTCGATGGCCTTGATCTTATCTGGGTTTGCTTCAATCCCGCGCTGGGACACGAAGAACCCGAGAAGCTTGCCGGACGGGACGCTAAAGACACACTTCTCAGGGTTCAATTTGAGGTTGATCTTGCGCAGTTTCCCGAATGTTTCCTCCAGATCTTGCACAAGTGTTGCTTTGTCCTTGGTTTTGACCACTATGTCATCCATATAAGCTTCCATATTTCTATGTAGCTGGAGCTCAAAACCAATTTGGACTGCTCTTGCAAAGGTCGAGCCAACACTTTTCAACCCAAAAGGCATCCGTAAAAAGCAATACGTACCACATGGGGTGATGAACGCTGTCTTTTCCTCGTCTTCCTTTGTCATGAAGATCTGGTGGTATCCTGAGTAGGCGTCGAGGAACGATAGGAGGTCACACCCAGCCGTGGAGTCGACAATCTAGTCAATGCACGGTGATGGGAAAGGATCCTTTGGACAGGCCTTATTGATGTCTGTGTAGTCAATACACAGCCTCCATTTCCCGTTTGCCTTGCGCACCACTACCGTATTGGCCAACCACGTCGGATGGAGTACTCCCCTCACCAAGCCTGCTGCCTCTAGCTTTCTGATTTCCTCCATGATGAACTCCTGCCTCTCCAGATCTTGCTTCCTGACCTTTTGCTTGATGGGATGTGCATGAGGACAGACAGCAAGGTGGTGCTCAATCACCTCCCTGGGAACGCCGAGGATGTCAGAGGCTTGCCATGCAAACACGTCGGCATTCGCCTGCAGGAAGTTGACGAGCTCGCTTTCCTATTTGCCGTCGAGGGTGGAGCTTATGGTAAAAGCTCCTCCCGTGCCATCCTCCTTGACGGGCACCTTCTTGGTCTCTGGTGGTGTAGCCCTAGACTTCTTGCTCTTGTTGGCGGAGCTCTCTGGCACGTTCTCAACGGAAGCACAACACCCCGAAGAGGTGCGCTTGGCGGAGTGGGTGCGAGGGGTCTCGCCGGTCTTTATCTCTCCCCGGGCTCCGTCGGTAGGAGAAGGTGCCTTAGCGGCAACTGCTGCAACTGCTTCCCGATAGAGTTGGTTGGCGCAGATTAGCGCGTCTTTCTTGTCAGAAGGGACGGTGATGATGTTCATCGGCCAGGGCATCTTTAGCATGTTGTAGGCGTAGTGTGAAGCCGCCAGCAGCTTGCATCGCGATGGTGTAGATGCTGAGGAACTCTGACGGGTGAGTCTTGCCATTGTACTTCTCGCCAACGTCAGGCTTGAACGCATGGTGGGAGGGCCACTGGAACTGCCGCAGCTCACGGGTGAAGGTTGGACAACCCACCTCGTAAGGTAGGCCACCGTAGCCCCCCGGGGCTGGGTGGTCCATAGCGGGCCCTGCCCGCCTCTCCGACTGGTGGCGCACGTCACGTCGGCACTCGATCATAGTTCGAGCATCCTCATGAGCTCACTCCCGAAGGATCTGGCCCTGATTGCGGTTGGTTCGCGGGTAGGACGATGCGATGGAGATATCATCATGAGCGTTGCCGCGACGGGCCGACGCTCGGGGTGGTCAGGATGGAGGCGGGGAATATACCATGGCCGCGTTGCCTCCGGCGTGGCCTCTGCTAGCATGTGGCAGCCGGCGGAGCGACGGCCGACGGGTTCCGCCGGCCGCAGCCCATCGTTGTTGGCGATGCCGACGAGGCTCCGGACGGTGGCCCTCCATTCGTCAAGCTTCTCCGTGGCAGGAGGAAAATCGAGCGGCAGCTGTGCACGTGCTAGGGCTTCCGGTGGCGTGGGTGGCAGCGAAAGCTGGGTGGACCGCGACGCGCCTCGACTCCTAACCATGTTAGAAGGAGCTGCGTCACGGCTCCGCAACCGTTCGCCACCTCCATCAGCACCTCGGCGCGCATGGGTCTCTTCCCAGGGCGGCGCGCAGGGTCACCGGGGGTTGACGCTGCTCGTCACGCACAACCTGAGAGGAGTGCATCATGGGCGCGGGTGTTGGCGTCTTGGAGGCCGCCGTGCCGCCGCCTGGCGGGACGGCGGTGCCCCCGAAGGGCCCCGTGCCGCCTGCGGGGGCCCCGACTCCGTCTCAGGAGCCCGCGACTGGTGGCTCGTCACCTGGCGCGCAAACAGCGCCACTCGCCAGGCCTGAACCGCCAAGGTGATGTGGATGTTCGCGGGCCGTGCCATGGATTCTCTCCGCGACTGGCCCGCTAATGGTCCGCGCCGGTGCTGGCAGCTTGGTCCTAGATGAACCGATTGCCATGGTCGCCTTCTTCTTAGGAGCCATGGCAATGAAGAACAGCTAGGCCAACTGCTAGACCATATTCTCACAATAGCGCCCCCTACCTGGCGCGCCAAAGATGTCGGTGGGAAACGACACCTATGGGATCACTGGGATCCCTTCTACGGTTGCGGGGTGCGGGGATCGTGAGGAGAGAAGGACTAGCAGACGACACAGAGGGATTTATCCAGGTTCGGGCCGCAAAGATGCGTAAAACCCTACCACTACAAAAAAATACACTTCTGTGATGATACATGTTTGTCACAGTAGGTCGCAGTTTTTTGTCATGCATGTACATCCATGAAAAATTTATGACAGAATCAAGATAGTCATACCTGTGCTGTCGTAGAAGTGTTCCATGACATTACCAAAATTATCATCACGGAAGTGTCCACTTCCATGACGATAAATCGCGCGTCACAGAACTGCTTTCGTCAAGGGTGACCGACACGTGGCATCCACCGTAACAGAACGCCGTTAAGCTATCGGGTCGGGTTTTGGATCCGATAACCCGTTAACAGCCCCGACCAATGGGGATTTTCCACGTGTAAAATCATCATTGGCTGGAGGAAACACGTGTCGGCTCACCGTTGGGACAGATGTCAGCCGCTCATTGGACCGAAGGCGCCTATGATACGGCGACACGTGGCACGGCCCAACAGAGGCCCATTCCTGTGAAAAGGCCGGCCCGTTTGACTTGGTCAAAAGGTGGCGGGCCGGCCCACGGAAAGCCTGTTAACGGCATGTTCGCATATAGCCCATTTACAGCCCGCTAACCCAGGGCCCGTTACGCCCTATCCGAATTAGGCCCAGTAGCGTCATCTGGGCCGTCCAATATGATTCAGCCCGTTTTAACTTCCGGCCCATGTGTGGCCCATGACTTCTTTCGGCCCATATGAGGACCTTTGTAACTCTTGGCCCATTAACGGCCCATGGTGAAACTGGCCCGTAATGAACAGTGTATCACTTTATACCCATTAACGGCCCGTTATTCCATTGGGCCGTTTCTAGCCCAAGTTATCTTTCGGCCTTCTCAGGGCCCATTGATTCTTGGGCTCATTTGCAGCATTCGGTTACATACGGCCCGTTACTGTCATTTTCTGCTTGTGGGCCAAATTCAGCCCGTCGTTACAGTCGGCCCGTTTGCGGACCGTTAATACGTTGGGCCGTTTTCATGTCAAAAAACCCGTTGGGATGTTTTCATAGAGTTATCAAATACGGCCTATTAACGGCCCGTTATGGTCCACGAATAGTATGGCCCATGATTGGCGAAATGATGATACGCCCCGTAGAAGGCCCATGGATCCTACGGCCCGTATGAGGCCCATGGATAGTACGGCCCGTAGAAGGCCCATGGATCCTACGGCCCGTAGAAGGCCCATGGATCCCTACGGCCCGTATAGAAGGCCCATGGATCCTACGGCCCGTATAGAAGGCCAATGGATCCTACGGCCGAACGAAGGCCCATGGATCATACGGCCTGTAGGAGGCCCATGGTTACAACAGTCCGTGTGTTGCCATGATTATTTTGGCCTAGTTACCAAAAATAGGCTATTGTGGCCACTAAAAAAACAGAAAAAGAACTGCAGTGACTACAAGCAAACAACTAAACAAGACAATAAGGAAATAAATAAGCAAGCAATTAACGCTAGCCTATTACCGCTATTACACATATTACATCCACTGGGCATCAAAGTTCGCCACCAGTGCAAATATAGGGAACAAAGCAGCACATTACATACACTGGCCGTCAAAATTGGCCACCAGTGCAAATAAACGCGGCAGCAAAACAAGAGCATAACTGAAACAACTTCAGAAGAGCTCAAGAAACGTTATCCTGGGTATCCACCATGCTGGCAATAAGCTTAGCAAGCTGATTAGCTTTGTCCTGTTTGGCGCTAAAATCCTCCAACGCTTGCTGTTGCACCAGAAAGTATGCATCTGAATGCTCCAGGGACTTCCGCAGTCCTTCCGCTTCTTGTCGCAGCACAGCTGATCGATGTCTTTCAGCTTGTAGTTGAGACTCAAGAAACCGAACTGATTCAGACAGTGAGTTTGAATAGCTTGTGCAAGCGGTAGTGGCCAGTAACTCGAACACTAAACCAAGACAGGACTTTGGGGTTGTCTCGCTGTCTTCAAGATAGTCTTCCTTAGCTGTTTTATCAGCTTTGTTGGAGACCAACAAGGATGTGTCACTATCCTGAACCTTATCTGCATTACTTCCTTTACCATTGCTTAATAAGGCACTCTTCCCCAATATTCTGTCAGCATTCTAAAAGAAGAAACAAGCAGACACATAACAAGTTTAGCATGTACTAGTATATGAAACTCATTTCGGTGAACCAGTTCATTAGTAAGGTGGACAGGATTAAACTACCAAGTCTTCTATTGCCAAGTACTAGTACATAATAAAAGCATCAAACAAACATATATCTATGTCCTATGGTCACTGCATTGTCTTGCCAAATCAAAATAGAGACACGGTTCAAATCATATCAGTTCAAGACAAAGCAGCAGTGAAAGAATACAAAGCGTGGGAAACTACACGGCACAACAAGATTTCAGATGGGTACCACGGGTCTACATGTACAACAACACTATTGGCTCTGTTGTGATGCTAGTAATGTGCATGATATGAAAGTCAACTGTATACACAATTGAAATTGAAATCAACAGAGCTATTGATAAGAGCAAACCTGTTAAAGAAACATGCGTGAACATACCTGCTGTGCCATTGGAGTTTCGATTGGATCCTTCAATTTAAAAATAAGTTTGTATGAGTAAATACAGTGATACAAGAGCAAAGCAATCATAGTTAAAAAAGGCGCGCCTAAGCGAGCGCTTAAGCGCGCCTAGGCTCTAGGCGTTGGCAAAACGCATTGCGCATAACTACGCATAATCTGTGCATAACTGCGCATAAGCATGCGCTTTGGTCAGTAAAGCGCAAGGCGGTGGCAAAACGCACAATTAACGCCTAGCGCTTTTTTGAACTATGATAGCAATGGAATCTTAAATTAGAACAGTTGTTCTTCAGGTTTAGGCACTTGTTCTACATGAACAGAGTACAGTAAGACGCAAGAATATAATACTTAAAAATAGAAAATGAGCTCATAGACCTTACCACATTCTTGGTTCGGGACCAGTACAGAACAAGGCGTTCCCAGTCATCGTCCAGTAAATGTGTCTCAGGAGAACGTAAGGGAATTTGATGAGTTTCTTTGCCGGTGAAGTACGTTTTCTTCAGGTAATTCCGATACTGCCACCAAGCATTCTTGAAGATAGCAGAGGTATTAGCACAGGTTACCTCATCCTGAGTTTCCAAATCGGTCCTTCTCTATAGAGAAAAATGGGAAAATTTGCTGTATTATAACCATCATGGAGGTAGGATGTATGGGACGAAGCAAAGTAATTGCCATGAATAACATTACTTACACATAACTCCTGGACAAACACCTGCAACTGGCATTTTCCTTCATCTTCAGTATAATATTTCCAAGATGGGAAGATACGCACATACGATTTAACAACATCAAATGCGATAGATGCTAAACTACGACTAGCTGGTTGTGCTTCCTCCACAGGAATAGGCGTACTAACTGGTGGAGTTGGGGTTCGCCGTGATAGTACTGGCCCTTTGGGCACTGGAGCTGCCTTACTAACTGCTCTTGTTTGGGAGCTCTGTGGTGGAGATGGTGCTGTGTCAACAGGAACTGGGTTACTATCGGCTGGGGTTGGGGTTAGATTGGGTGAAGCTGGTTCTCTGTCCATCGCAGTAGGGGTACAATCTGCGAGAGTTTGGGTTATGTGTGGTAGGGCTGGTTCTTGTGCATGTACAACCGGGGTGCTATCTCCACCAAGAGGTAGCACTGTTTTATTTGAAGACCGTGTTTTTAGTCCGCTAGATACTGGCATCACCCGCTCCAATTCAAATGGCTGATAAACAGGAAACATAGTTGAATGTACAGACATTGTATGAGAGACAGATGCAATAGATAGTGTGGAAAAAAGAGGGCATGAAATAGTTGACATGTATATTGTTTAACTAAAACGGATAGCATGACATAATTTCACATATATGATGTCTATCTAAACTGGATAGCATAGCATAACATAATTCAAAGATATGATGAATAACTAAACAGGATCGCATGACATAATTCACCTACATGTTATCTAAGTAATCAGGATCGCATCATTTAATTCACATATGTGATTTATATGCTAAACAGAGGGCATTCGATATGATGTCTGAACTAAGAACATGGTGTTGAATATTGTGTATATGATGTCTAAACTATGCAATGCAAGACACCGTATGCATGATATGAGCAGTATAACCGTGCCAAGTTAGAGCATACACCTCAGTGGGGGAATAGGACTGGTCATCTGTCTCTGAATCCATCTCTGAGGAGCTATCGGGACCCAACAAGAGATCTGCTTCGACAGGTAGCACTGTCTGCTCTGAAGGCCTTGTTTTCACTCCAGATTTTTCCATCTCCCACCCAAATGGCTGATTCACAGGAAGAGTAGTTTAATGTACAAACATTGTCGACAAATGGAAATGTAATGAAGAAAAGGATGGGCAAGATATCATTCAAATATATGATGCCTGGTTAAACAGGATGGCATTGCACATTTCACATATATTATGGCTGGCTAAAAGACATGAGACTGCATAATTCCCATATATGATATAGAAACTAAACAGGTGGCATTACAGAACATGTCTAAACTAAGCAGATGACATATATGATGTCAAAAGTAGGCACTGCAAGGCAACATATGCATGATATGACTAACATCATCATGCCAAGGTAGAGCAAACACCTTGGGGGTAAATAGGAGTGGTCAGCGGCGTCTGAATCCGCCTCAGAACAGATATCTTCCTCTGGATTACAATCTGGAGAGGGGTGGGGAGGGTTTGCCATTGAACCCACCATGGAGCGATGTCTGCATGACATTGTATTGCCGCGCAAAACTCTTCTCTTTTTCTCTACATGTTCAGCATGACTGTGTACAATATCTGACATGCATACGAAAAAATATGGTGAGATTATGTAAGGAGAGCATGCAGAAATTTAGAGTGATGGTAACAACCAGTGGATCGACGTTTTTCCGTTGAACCAAAATAGCCCTAATGGATCGACGTGAATGTATAGTAATAAGTGATGCAACAAGTGTACAACCTCTTTGCCGTAGCCGTGTCGACCTCAGCATCATTGGGTTGGTCGCTGAAGCAGTTGAGGCAGAGGTGGCTGTCGGAGGTGTGGAGGAAGATCTGAGGAATCTGTAGACGGCGTCCAGGGCACTGCTCTGTTGTGATGGATCGTTCTGTCGTTGGAGCAGCTCCGGTGAGCCGTAAGACGTCAAGGTTGAAGCAGCACAAGACAGACATCGTCAATCTCAAGTGGGATTCTAATAACATCTCCAATAGATGATGAAAAATGGATGCAAAATTAACATCACCAAAAACCACCTGACTAAAACAGATGAGGTAAAAACTGTTGACTCTGAACTTAACTGTCGAAACTGAAATTTACTGTGGAATCTGAATGCTACTGTCAGAACTGAACGCAATGGTAGCAGAGAGGCACTTGACATGTAGTTTAGGGAGGGCCTGCAGTTCATCTTCAACCTGCACACCCCTGAGCCGCCTGCCACCACCGGCCGAACCACTGGCCCCAGCGCCGCCTCGCCGCCCCGAAACAACTCGCCACCACCGCCCCAGCCAGCCCTCTAGGCCCCCCGCCCCCCCACCCTGCACCCTAAGATAGATAGTGGGGTACCTCTCCGGCGAGCCCCCGTCCCCGCTGCTGGTGGTTCTTCCTTAACTCCGGCGAGCCCCCCCCCCCAACCCCTGAAAATCGACTGACCCAAAGGTCGATTCAGTCGACTGAAGTGTGGCTTAATCGGAGCAGAGCAGCAGCATGAGCGAGGGGGAGAGCAGCAGCAGCAGCTGGGCGAGCGAGCGATCGAGCAAGAGCCGGAGCAGCAGCAACAGCGCGAGCGAGCGAGCGAGAGCCGGAGCAGCAACAACAGCGCGAGTGAGCGAGCGAGAGCTGGAGCAGCAGCAGCAGCAGATCCGGCTGGTATGGACGCCGCCACCGAAGGGGCCTCGCACTGGGGGAGAGCCGCCGTGGAGATGTTGCCCGCGGCGCCGGCTTCAAGGTAGCCGCTCCATGGGGGTGCGGGATGGAGCACCGTCGGCGCCGGGAGGTCGAGTTAAGGAGAAGGTGCGATGCGATGAGTGTACAACCTCTTTGGTGGCACCGAGTAGGATGCTGCGGTTTCGATGGAGCAGGTTAAGGCGGTGATGTGGGGATGGAGCAGACGCGATAGACGAGGCGGTCGTTGGAGCAGCTCCTTGGAGGTGGAGGACGGGGCGGCTAAACCGGCGGGACGGCGAGATGGACGACGGATCCTCATCCGGGGAGGTGGACAAGGGACGTCGAGCTGTTGCGGTGGACGACATCGTCGAGGAAGAGGCTCCGGCTGGGCAGCGGTGACGTGGCGGACGGAGGAGGGTGGGGTTTCGTGGCTGGAGCGGAGAGGTTATGGCGGCCTGGGATTTCGAATGGCGAAAAGGGGGCGATGGGAGGGGGTGAAGCATGACTTAGGGACGCGCTTGTCCAAAATGTAGGGTGTGTTACAATAGTACCCCCCACCGATTTGAACTAGCGGCCCTTTCGGCTCAGGGTTAGAAGGGGGATTTCGCGTGTCGGGATTTGGCAGCTGGAGGGAGTTTTCGCGCGCGTTGTAATTTCGGGATAGCAAGGCGCGGGTTGTGAAGGCGCCAGTTTTGGAGCACGATATCTGAATTTTCGGGATATAACAAGACGCGGGTTGAATTTTAGGGACAAGCCTAACGTGTAGTAATATTGTACTTGTACGTACCAAATCAATTCGCACTTCCCTCAACCAAAAAGAAAACGAAAAAATAAAACTATTCACACCACACAAAGAGAGAGTCTTGCCCCGTTTTACTATACAAATGCTATTCAAAGCTACTCCCTCCTTCCATCTATATAGGGTCTAATGCGTTTTTCGATGCTAACTTTGACCAAATATTAGAGCAATGATATATGACATGCAACTTACACAAAGCACACCGTTAAATTCGTCTGTGAAAGGTTCTTTCAATGATATAATTTTCACATTGTGCATGTCATGTACTATTAATCTTGTCAATAGTCAAAGGCGGTCTTAAAAATCTCATTACGCCCTATATAGATGGAAGGAGGGAGTATGAATCCATGTTATGTCCGATTAATTTTTTTCGCTTGCTGTATAATGCATGTAACCTACTCATACCAACATTTTAGTGCATTCCAAATGTCTATACTACCGCTGCAATTCGAACTAAATTTGAATTCGTTTCTCTATTTCAATAAGAATCTACAATCATGATTGTTGCCAACTTCAACCATCATAGTTTCCTTGCTATCCGCCAGATATAAATCGGACGGCCTATAATGCAGGATGGCAGGCACACCATCATCAACAACTCCGTTTTTTATAAGAGTAGAGATAAAATATATTAAATGTAGTATAACATGTTCATAACCACACCATGTGTATCACCGTTATATATATTCACACATGCGTCGGTTTGAAACACTATGATAAATTCTTCAAATATCCGAATTCGCTTTTTATAATGAAGTATATATGATCTCTATTCGTCTTTTACACCCACACAACCCTCTTATCTTTGTAGCTAGCGCTAACTTTCTCTTGTGCATGCACACGCCCGCATCCCTCTCACCCTCCCTCAGCATTCTCTAGCTCCATCGCGCAAATTCGTCTTTTCACTTTAGGTCGTTCACCCACGGTGTGTGTAGGCCCCCCAGCTCCTTCTTTACGGCACACATCGATCGATATGCCTCTCTAGCCAGGTGTGCCTAGCACAAACACAAGCTTCCCCTCTTCTCTTGTCACCGTCCATGCCTCACTCCCACCAATCTTTTGATCGTTCTCGTACTCGCACACTCCCCCCCTCGATATAGTATGCCTCTCGTACCACCTCCTACATGCATCCCTCTCTCTCTATCCTTCTCCTCGTGCCTCATTTGCTTCTAACACACACATGCATGTATACCGATCGATCTCCCAACATATACCTAGATCGACTTTAGCTACCCCCCCCCCCATCGATCGACGTACCTCACAAGTTATGTCTCTCCTTTCTCTAACAAAGGGCGATTGATATTCCTATGTAGTTACGTCTGCTTACCACAGCCACACGTCCCCCCTCATCATTCGTGCATGCCTCCTGACCTATCTCTCACACGCACGTGCACAGACAACAAGCAGCCATCTCCTCTCTTATTGATATTGCGGGCGTGCCCTCCGTTTGTCTAGCAAGCCTATCCCACCATTTGTTAGAAGCAACTCCACTACCACCCCTCCAACACTCTAGCTCTGTCTCTCTCCCAACCTTATTCCTCTCCCGCACATATGCATGGATGCCGATCGATCTCCCATAATACATGAGGCAGATCGATCTCCTTAATACATGAGGTAGGCCTCTCTCCTCCTCCACACATATACCAGCCATTGTACCTCTATAGTTAATTGGGCCTCCCTCTTCCCCCACCACACACCGATAGTCGAGCGCTGCAGGTAGGTATCCATGCCACAGAGACAAACTGCACATGTCCCATCTCACGTTCCAGTAGGCCAGCCACTCTATATCTTTGACGTGGGCACACACAAATTCGATGGCACTCTTTATCGATTGCGCGCGCGCACACACACACATCATCCCTCTCTTCGATTCTAAGGACACCTCAAGCCGATGATACCTCCACTCTCTTCTCGTGGATCGCCCCCTCTATATATATGTTATATCCAGGACTCTATTTCACACACATTGCATATGTTACATTTTTTGATTGACCCCCCCCCCCCCAAAAAAAACTCTCAAGAACCCACACACTATATCTCTCTAGGTTTGTATCTCTCTCACACAACCCCACGTAGGTGGTGTACGTATACAAGAAGAAAATAGGTGCACCGTGCATGTACTCACGCTTCGTGCCCAGCCACACCCGCGCGGGTACACGGTGGAGCTCATTTCTTTACGAAATGGCAGCCCACGTGCTAATTTGAACGCATGTAGCGGTTGTTTACCTAGGGAGGTCGTGTACCACGCGTGCACGAAACAAAGTTCGACTTGACGCGTTGCCGCGTTATTTTTAAATAAAGTTATAGCGCTCAATGGCACGTACACAGAATATAAAACGATTTTTATGGAGAAAAAGGTAGTCCGCTCACTATATACAATGGAGCCTGCCTGCCTGGTTTGTCGCTCTTCAGAGTATCTCACATAAGGCTGTGGTGGCCTCTCTCTCTCTCACCGTTGGTCACTGATCCGGCCGCATCCCGTCCGCCGGGGGAAAGGGAGTGCGGTGGCCTCTCTCTCTCTCTCACCGTTGGTCACTGATCCGGCTGCATCCCGTCCGCCGGGGGAAAGGGAGTGCGGTGGCCTCTCTCTCTCTCTCACCGTTGGTCACTGATCCGGCCGCATCCCGTCCGCCGGGGGAAAGGGAGGAAGTGCATCGTTTCTCCGTTTGACGGTGCCGAGGCAGCACGTCCTGATCTGCGGTACACGCCGTTCTCTCTGACCAAGCTCCCGCGCGGCAGGGCCTACGCCACCTGCTCGCAGATTCCGCCCGCCGCCACTCACCTAGTTACATCCCGACGACCTCCAGGTATCCCCTCCGGCCTTGCTCCACTGCCCGTCTTCCCACGTCGCTGCATGTGGATCTTCCATAGTTCTTTGCCCAAAACGTATCTCGTCCGGCGTACTTTCCATATTGCATTCTCGTCCTCACACCATTTTAGACAAACACAACCGTGTTGTTATCTTCCCTTAGGACAAGGAATATGCTTCTTTTTTGTCGTCGCATGTGTCATCAACTGTTATTGGCCAGTAATTGTTTCCTTTCTACTCGTTGCTATTGCGACCTTTTGGTGAACTGCACAAATCACTTTTTTCTTAAGAGTGTTTTGTGCAGTTGTACTAAAATGTCACATGGGCAACGTCCCTACATTTCAGTGCGACTTCACAAAGGGAGATTGGTTTTGCTCTATCCTCCTCATCCAACTCCGAGCCTAGTCTTCTCCAACTAGTTAGTCTTAAAAGAGACTGCAAAGCTGACCTGCTTCTATTTATGTGTTTATTGTTTCATCAATAGGCCTCTATTATCGTAATCACACTTAATATCTTTGGAACAGGGACGCTCAGCTCTATTTTAGTGGAACTGCACAAAATGATCGGAATATTGCATGCTCCAGACAGCTACTTTTTTCCCAACATGCCTTGTTGATTTAGATAGAGCTGGGAGGACGTTGCTGCCAATGAAAGCATGGATCAATTTTAATTTAACACCTTCTCACAACTCTGTCTTCAGTTGTGATGTAATTATTAGCTCTGATCTGCTAATAATTGACATGCATTAGCAACGAAGTTAGTTTTTTATTGTTTCCGAAAGAGCATCGATGGCAAGACACGTGAAACAGAAGCTGAAAGCTCACACCATTGTACAATTTCATGTCTCAATAGAAAATTATTTGTATAGTATGTCAATTATGTAAACAAATGATGGAAGCTTGATAGTATTGCCAGAAGCCTCTTCATCATCCGGGTCCATGTGCCATGCACAAAATTATACTCCTTCGTTCCTAAATATTTGTCTTTTTACAAATTTCAAACGGGCATATTTTAGGTGTAGATTCACTCATTTTGCTTCGTATGTGTACTCCCTCTGTTCCTAAATATTCTATTCATCTTTCTAGAGATTTCAACAAGTGACTACATATGGAGCAAAATGAGAGAATCTACACTCTAAAATATGTATATACATCCGTATGTGCCAGTCCATTTGAAATCTCTAAAAAGACAAATATTTGAGTAGTCATTCGTTGAAATATCTAGAAAGACAAATATACTCTGGAGTATATTTAAGAACTGAGGGGGTAGTGCACAACCGCATGGGAGACTTAGCCCGGTCGTTGCGCCGCATTAATAGTGAGTAATGAGCAGTCAAATCGTAAGCCCCACCTTTCCCACTGTAAGTTGCTCTGAAGAAGCAACAATCAATACGTTCTTCTTTGAATCCGCTCATACTACTCCATCCGTCACTATTTATACAGCACGCTTCAGAAAAAAGAAAAAAGATCTGTGGGACCAAGGCGACTAGCGATCGGCCTGAAAAATAGTATTGGTAGTTATAGCATGGCGTCTATTACTAGTAGAGGGAATAATGCATACACACATGCATGCAGTGCTTCCACCCCGGGTACACACATGCATGCACTTACTCCACTCCGTAGTTACATGGAGAGAAAATTGTGGACTTTATTGCGGTTACCACGCCCTAATTAATTGAGCATTAAACCAAACACGTCTAAAGTCTCTCTGGTGGTGGAAATGCATTGAGAGAAATGCATCATAATGAAGCGCGCCCTGTAAACTGTGACGGAGGGAGGAGTAGTATGAAGGTTCAAAACCAAGTACGCATATGGCCAGTCGGTCAACGCACCTCCTCTTGGCATATCACTGACATGTGAGACAGGAGTGTGAGCAAACCGATCTCAATTGACGGCAAAGAGCCAACCCGCCGTTCCTCGAGAGAGACGAGGAGCGAGAACACACAGATGGGTTCGCATGGAGGCCAAGATATATTCGAGCATGGTTGGTTGATCGATATCATTCATTACATGTTGGGCTGCCGTTTTCCGCCCTTCTCCGGAATAAACATGTACTTTATCAGAGATAAAAAGAAATAAGAGTACAAACGCTCCACCATGCGGTTCTAGTAGTAGTACTACTCGTACTACTGCGCTTGGCTCTTCGCCTCTTCGTGAAGTCGAACAATGATGGTACTCCGCATGTTGGGTACTACAGTGTATGCCTCTGACAATCTGACACCAAATGGACTGATGCATGTCCATCGAGGGTAGGTTGCATTAGTCAAAAGGCATAAGCGAGCTTCACCTTGTCCTACAAGCTTCTCCTCGTTCTGCGAGTTGACGGGACACACCAAAAAGTAGTGCTAGTCCATACTCCCTCCTTTCCGGTTAATATGGCTCAATCTTTTTTGCGGGTAAATGAGAGAGCTTTATTCATATATAAGCATTCTTAGGACGATCAGCCAAGACACTGGTCACTAGGAAGCGAGGTACCCCGCAAAAAAAGAAGTAGGAAGCGAGGTGTTTCATCAAGCCAGCTCTCGGCCACATTCAAAGTGCAGCAAGCATGGTTCGCATGAAGATGCGCCACAAGGTTTGCTGACCTGTTTACATGCTGAATAACAAAAAAAGAGGAAGTATTACTGAGTGCTACTATTTGTAACAGGATATGAGCCAGAATTAAGCGAGAATTGTGGCGAGTGTTCCATGCAATCAACTTCCATTATCACATGCGAGAACCCTCGAAGAGAACCAAATGTGTTGAAGATTGCTTTATCACATTTTAAAATTATAATAAGAGTGCAGACGCTCCTCCATCCGGTTCCTAGTACTAGTATAGTACGTACCTTTATAAACTATATTAGTAAACTTTGTGCTTGGATGTTCGCCTATTCGGGAAGTCGAACAATAGTAGCACTAGTAGTATAGTGTATGCTTCTGGCAATCTGACACCGAATTAACTGTTGCACGTCCACCGCCTGAGCGGGGGAGAGCTTGCATTAGTCAAAAGTTTCTCCTTGTCCTGCGAGCCACCGTGCGCAAGTAATGCTAGTCCATACTGCCTCCTCTCTGGTTAATATGGATTAATTTCAAACGAGATAAATACACTGTCTGTCACTGTATATTTGTAAAAATACAGTAAGTGGACTTCATAATACGCTCATTGCTCTCAATATATATATTTTCCGGTGTTTATACGGTCACTAGCTCACCCTGACTGAGTATGTGTGTGCATGCACTTGTAGGTTGAGCACTTAGCGTGACCGTGTGTGTTCCGTCGTGTGCTCGGACATGCATGCATTAGGGCGTCGCGCGCGTTTTTGCGTCCATGTGTACGTGTGACTGTTGCATACACGTAGGGGGAGTATGTGTAGGGGCCACTAAGGAGCAGTCAAATCACACAGTAAGTTAGTCGGAAGAAGCAACCATCATTTCACTCTTGAATGACACGTACGCAATATAAAATGGTTGATATGGAGAGAAAAAGAAAACCACTATATATACACTGCAGGAGCCTAAGCTACAAGCCTGCTTGCTAAGGTTGCTCTCTTCACAAGCATAGAACGACAGGCCTGATCCCGCAGCTGGGGGAAGGGAACAATGTTCTGCATAGACGCGGTCGACATCGGCGAGGGAGAAAACCCATAGTCGGTGCGTCCCAATCGGGGGTCACCGCGGTTTGGGCCGATGCCCGTCCCAACCGCCCTTCTAGCTACAGCCCGACGTCCCAGGTAGTCCATCTTCCATTTGGAGCCGGCTTGCTCCACTGCCGTAGCTCCATCTCCATGTCGATCTTTCTCTACTTCTACCGGCTTCTACTTGTGATGAGTTTATGTCTCATGAACTAGTGCCAGTACTATTATTCTAATCACACTTCTTCAATATCTTTGCCATCAGGGATGCTCAGGTCGATTTTAGTGGAACTGCACAAAAGCATTGTATGATCCGAGGGTGCCAGCCATCTTTCCTTTGACAAGTTCTACCTGGCCAGGGAATTAAATCATGTTTAGGGTTTAGGGTTTAAGTCGTAGTGACCCGATCAATAGTTTTCCTTTCGTACATGCTCTCACAACTTTTTTCTTTAGTTGTGAAGTAAACATTGGCTATGATCTGTGAATCATTGAGATACATCAGCATGCGTTTTAGTTTTCCTTTGTATTTGATGGAATGTTGTAACGGGGCAACCTTGGAATAGGAATGAAAATGGAGTGGAAAGTTTCCGTTTTTCCGGAGAAAAATTGGAAACGGAGAGAAACCAATGTTTCGTTTCGTTGGATCGCGCCATCGAGCAAAACCAACTTTTAAATCACGTTTGTCGTGTTCGTGTCTCACCCTCCTCCATGGCTCGACCCCACACGGTCGCTCGGCATGCCACTCACCGCAAACCGAGTATACGATAACTTTCCCGCCTGATTGTCGATGGATCGCGCCATGGAGTACTACTAGCACAACTGGAGGAGATTGACGAGTTGGGGGAGGACAGCTAGCTGTAGCACGGACTCCCAAAAACTTTTTACATGCATGTTGTAGCCGGCTATTGCGACCTTTGAACGCGAAGCAGCCGCGTCCACCCAGAAACGACGTGGGCGACGCTCTCTCGGCCGGCGCACCGCTTCAATGCCGACGCTAGTGAGAGGTCGCGTCCGCTCTGGCCGGGCATGAATGCGGCACTGACCATTTTGGGCAGGAAGCACGCGCGGGTGATGAAGAGGGTTCGGGTTGGTCAGGACTGACCTTGGCAGCGGTCCGGACGTGTGCAAACAAGAGATGTAATACGTTAATATTGCTCCATATATAATTAACAATGTAAATAATGTGCGAGTTGGACAAATATGATTGGAGATGGAGATGGAAATGGAATTTTACGTAAACACGGATATGCATGTCTATGTCTATGTGTGTGTGCGCGACGACTCTCGCGACCTGGAAGTGGGGGCGTGTTTTTGATCGAGTTTTCTTTCTTGGTACGTTAGAAAATCAATTTGTCCAATTCACTTCTAGATGTTATTTAAGGATATCACATCTAAGCTCCCACAAGTATATAATGTAGCAACAAGAAACAAAAAAAACTAGGACAAAAAAATAGACCACAAACAGAGTGGACATCAACTTAGATGTGACATAACTATATCACATCTAGATGTGTCCTAGACAGACCCTTAAAAAATTGTCCGCCAGTTTTCGTTTCTTTTTTCCAGGAATGCGCGTATTCTATTTAAAACCACTGCTATGGAGAGATTTTTTTACTCCATTATAGCCTCTTGTTTGATAGAGTTTCTCGCGTCTCGCTCTCTCACCCTCTCCATATCAAAACAAGATGATAGTGTCTAGTCTATCTCTCTCCTCATCGGTGGTCACAGATCCAGCCGAATCCCGTCCGCTGTGGGAGGTGAGGAGGTGCAGCTTTGACGTTGTCGCCGTCGGCGACGGGGGGAGCCGATGCGCACCGTCCTCTCAGAGCCGGCGCTGGCGCGGATGAAGATCCTCCGTGCCCTTGTTCACTGCCGTCATGTGGGCAGATCCCGCCCGCCCGCCTAAACGACATCTCGCCCACCTGAGGTATAACTTCTTGTACTGGTCCAGCTCCCCAGGTTGCTGCGTGCGGGTTTTCTTCTATGTGACTACTCCCCAGCTCCCCATGCATAGTAGCTAGGGTTCGTCGGCTGGTCCAACATCACCTACTAGTACTATAATAGAGGAAATGCCACTCGAAAAGTTGTCCTGGTTTATGCCTCGGTGGAGGTATACATGTTGTTTCAACAAAAAGTACATGGTGGTTGTGCGGTCATTGTCCATATGGTGGTAGTACTATCAATGGTTAAATGAAGAAATGCTTTTTTTCTCGGGTATCCTGGTTTAGTTCCCATCAAGATATAATTATGATGCTTCTGTTTGTTGGTGTACTTTTCATTAACCATTTTTTTATATTTTTGGAAACAGCGATGCGTGTCTCCATACCCGGGCATGTCTTCCTCAATTTTAGTGAAACTGCACAAAATTGGATGGCCATTGTTGTTCCGCCTCACTGTCCTCTGCCACGTGGTTCTTCCTTCCTCGAGCTTGATTACTTAGAAGAAACAGACCACAGTGAGGATTTGTCGAACTTCATAGGTGCCTCACCCAAACTTGATGCCAAATGGATGATGCATCACCACGATGACCTATCGATGCTCATGGTCGCGCCTCATGGTTGCGTCGGCTAGTGAAGCTGATTGATTTTCAATGAAAAACAAGTTGTCTTGCATCAGTGCTCTTTGCTTGTTACGCACAAAGATGATATCCTTCGTCAGTTCACCTTGATTGCATTGGAGACGCAGTCGTCTTTCACGTTGGTGCAATTTTATCACACAATTGGCTATGAACCAAATGTTTCCTCGAAGAAGGATCGACGTTGGTACTAAGAGCATAAGTTTTGTATTGATTTCTAAGCCTTCTCACAACTTTGTCTCCAACTCCTCTATAATTTTATTTGTCCAGCTATTAACTTTGATTTAAAAAATGGTGTGGACTAAAAACCCGGATGGACGTAGTAGCCCTCCATTTTTATTTACTCCGCATATTAGATTTGACTGAAGTCAAACTTTGTAATACTCTAAAACCTTTCCGATAATTGAAATTAAAATTCTTTATTTGTACACACTCTCACACGTTTCCGATAATTTGGCGCATGTGTGGTTGTTCACTTAAGGGAGGGTAGTGTACCACACGTGAAGGACAGGAAGGGCGACCAGGACGCGTGGGCGTGGATTGTTAGTTCATCGGAAGTAGTACTCCCTCTGTACATTAAATAAAGAGTTTCTTTTCATACTTACACAATTTAGAACGATTGTTATGGAGAGAATAAGAAAACCACTCCACTATATATTAGTCGTATACACATGAGAGTACTATATGGACGCAGCTTCATTGACTTAGTGCACCTGCCTTTGGGTTTATGACAGGTGTGCCCAAAATGTGGCTGGCTCACCTGTCATACAGCCAAAAGCAAATGGAGTGAAGGCACCGGAGCTCAGTCCATACTACATTAGTATATATATAAGCGGGGGCCTCAGCGTTTGTTCGCTAGGGTTTGCACTCTCCACACGCTCGCCGCAATACATATACTATGTTACACGCTGGAGGCTCAGTGTTCATTTGCTAGGGTTTTCTATATTCACAGTCTCTCACCCTCTCTTCACCAGATCTAAACAAGACTGCATTGGCCTCTTGTCTCTCTCCCCCCTCACAGCTGGTGAAGGAGGCGTCCGTATCCTGTCGCAGCGGGAAGGGGAGGAGGTGCAGCGTTAACTCTATCACCTTCGGCGAGGGAGGCAATCCAATGCCGGCTGCGCTGTTCTCTTTCACCCAGCGCCTGTGCGGGAGGGCCACCGACCCCTTCTTCCTCGCTATCGTACGTAGTGTGGGCAGATCCGGCCTCCCGCCGCACACCTTGCCACATCCCGACGACCCTAAGGTATCAGTTTCTTTGAAACCGTCGTTGCTCTGTAGTCGAATCTAGGTCTTGGTTCAAAGAGGAAAGAAAGGTGCGGTGGGGTGGAGCATGAATCGAGGACGTGGTTCAATGAGGAAAGGAGGGAGGAAAAGTAGTATAGACTGGCTATCCAACCGCTTTGTTGGTCGAAAAGGGAAAAAGGGGGTAACCCAATACACACATCTGTAAGGAACCGATCTCTTTGTTGAAAAGGGAAAGAAACTGGGGGGGTCGGGTAGTTTGTGCAGGACTAGATTTGCTGCTCTCACATAGGAAAAAAGTTCAAAGAGAACAAATATGGGACCAACACAGATATGCTGCTTGGCTACATACTCTGCAACACCCATTTATACATGTGGACGCACATGGTGCTAGCATGTCCCATACAGCTATTTTGCTGTTGTTAATCTAAGAATGACGTCGGAAAATTGAAGCAATGCCACTGTTAAAAGTAAATTACTTTTTTAATGAATGTTGTGTCAAGAGAGTGTCTCTGTTAATATGAATCAATGCTACCCTTTTAGAAATGCTACTGTCCTACTTTGTTTTCCATCCAAGATACTCATCCGTCCGGGTGTATAAGTCATTCGCGTAGTTCTAGGTCATCGATTTGAGGAATTAAATATGTGTTATATGTCATGAAAAGTATACCACTAGATTTCCACACGGATGTAGTTTCTAAATATATATTTTTTGTCACATATAATACATATTTAGATAGTTAAATTATCGACCTAGAACTACGCGAATGACTTATACACCGGGACGGAGGTAGTAAGTTAGATGCTTCTTTCTGTCATCGTTTGTTTCATCCTCCTTTATCCGCAAGTAATTGTTTCCTTTTTTGCCTCTGTTAAAACAGGGGTATCGATTCAACTTGTTGCTATTGTGACATTTTGCTTCGCTACTCGAAACACTTATGTTTTAAGAGTGTTTTGTGCAGTTCAACTTGAATGTCACACCGGTGACTTTGCTTAATTTTGGTGGAACTGCACAAAAGGAGATCGAGATTTGTTTCCAGTGTTCCTGTCGAGTTGTTTCAAATCTTGGTCTCGACCACATGATATCTATTCAACTTGTTGCTATTGCGACATTTTTCTTCGCTACGCGAAACACTTTGCTTGATTTCAGTGCAACTGCACAAAATGAGATTGGATTTCCTATTCGTGTTAGCAGATTCGTATTTTATCCTGGTGTTCTCATGAAAGGTCAGTACAGGCCTTCATTCACATGATTGTGCAGTGTGCTTTGAGATGGTGTGCTACTTGTATTGGTACCGTTTTAAATAAATGTTGAATTGAAGCTATAGTATTGTTGTCTTTTCCCATTAAGTAGTGAACAAAAATGGGACCAACCCTGACATGATGCTTATTGCTTTGTTACAACAAACTCTGCATCACCCCCTTTATAAGTAGATGGAAGTACATATTGTTGTTGCACCCACTCTCCCCTGGAATTGTTTATGCTTTTCATTAATCTAATGCCGCTGGTAAAATTAAGCAATGCCACTCTCAGAATTAATTAACTACAGAATCTTAGTTCAAAACTGCAACACTTGTTAGGAATGGTACTATCCTACATTGTAGTTCTTTCTACATGTTTAACCAAGGTATTGTTAAGATAATGTCTCTTTAAAAATGAATCAGTTGCATTGTTTTAGGGATGGTACTTTTCTGCCTTGTCGTTCTTTATACATGTTGAACCAAGGCATGGTTAAGATAATGTCTCAGTCAATATGAATGAATCACACTGATCGAGAATTGCTCCTCTCCTGCTTTGTTTCCCATTAAGACAAGTCATCAACCGTTATTTCTCAGTAATTGTTTCCCTTATACCTATTGTTGCTTACAGGGATATCAAAATTAAAGCTCGGTTTTATTCCGACTTCGATTTTAGTTGAACTGCACAAAAGGAGGCAATGTGTCCAAGGCAAACTGCTACGTTACTCGGTCTAGTTGGTCGTTCCACTTTGCAGAAAGAAGCAGTCACTGGATGCGGTACATTACAGAAGGAATGACCGAGAAGCTTTATAGAGTATTATTAGACACCGGTGACATGACTAGTCTGCAGAGACCATTGGCAATTTAACAACACGTGGAGTGCCCTGGGAAAAAAGTGCCCAAACAAGTACAAGAAGCTAAGACAGGACACGATCATAGGCATTACATATTTTGAATGGGAAAAGCTTGTCAAAGTTTAATCATTGATGTTAGCAAGAAGACGTTAGTTTAATATATTGGAATTGGAAAACCTTGTCAAAATTTGCTCATTGATGTTAGCAAGAAGACGTTAGTTTAATATATTGGAATTGGAAAACCTTGTCAAAATTTGCTCATTGATGTTAGCCAGAAGACATGCATTTGATATTTTTGAGTGGGACGCCCTTGCTGTGAGCAGCGTCGAGTGTTTTTTCCTATTCCTGTGTTCAGTTTAGAAGTAAATAGTTACTCTGCTGAGATATTCCTATGTTAAGAGTTTGTTCTGAATATTGTCTATGTAATGCCAGGCCTTGTGTTTGATTGCAAAGTTTAGCTTGGAATGTTGTGGCATGCGGCATCACGAGCTGTTCATCGTGCCTCCTGAGAATAATGCTTCGTATTGTTTTGCATGTCAATCAAATGCTACTGATTTGCTTGTTAAGAAGATCATCCTCTTCTGTTGTTTCCGTGTGAAGAAGTTCATCGTTTGATGTTTCATTCATAGCCTATATGACATGTCGGGTAGGTTAGACGTGAAACCATATGATCTTCCAACCAACTCATGATATTAGGCCGTGATTGGATCGTCGTTTTCCAACCAAAACCGCTTGTAAAACTGATGCTTGTAAATTAAACCAGATGGTCTCGGGCGAAGGCGCTTGGTTGGTCGATTTCAACTAGTAAAATATTGGAAGTACTTCACACACGATAAAAACGTTGAACGACACTCGGACGATTGCTAATCCAGCTGTTAGCTGCTGTTTCAGCCTTGCCCATGGATGGCATGATACGCACGTCATGCATGTATCGTCTGGTAATGTCGTCCATATAGCAATGCTCGTAAAATATACACTGGTCTCTCAAATTACACGCGTAACCCGCCAGTTTTACTTACAGACCTCGAGACTTCCGATGACGAGCAAATTACACTTGTATGTTAATACAGGTTTGAAATAAACCATAGCTCCCAAGCGCGGCCTTACCGTTTCATGCCGTCTCAGTTTCTCGAAGGTGCTCATAGGTGTCCGATGATCCTGGCTTCCTGAATGAGTAGCGGGCGCTGTATCAGACCTCCGTAGGGCCCGCGAGGCCCTCTCCGTTGTCCTTCGAGTTGTTGTGCTCGCCGTGGCGCCGAGCATTGTTAACATGGTCAACGAACATGATGATTCAGGAGATGACTTTATTTTGATTGGATGACACTAGGGACCCACTAGGGCCATAGTCGTACGTACGCAAGTGCCTCCTTATTATGTACAACTATATTTTTTTTTGCTTTCTCCTGGTTTCCTGACATCACGGTCCCACACCATTGTCAACCTATGTAGTCAATATAAACGAGAGAATTGCCCAAGGTGCGGCCGACAGCTGGGACCAAGCAGGTCGAGCAGTATTTGTGTTTTTGAGGCATGAGCACTGCAGAGTTTTTCTTGGCGATGATTTCGTTGTTTAGAGGAGAGCAGGGTATTAACTGGGCGGGCTGTGGCCCGTCTAGCCCAGGCCAGATATCTAGCACAGATACTACTTTTTTCAAGATGAAAATGGCTAGCCCAGCTATACGTCTTTTTGAGGAATACCCAGGCAAGGTCAACTTGTTATTCTTCGCCCCGTTGTGGTGCAAATCTTTCCTAGGAGGGATGCATTAGGCTTAACAGGAAAATGGGCTTTAAAAATAATAAATGGGATGTAATTATAAAAACTGGGCAGTAACTATAAAAAATGCATCAAACACGAAATTAGTTTATAAAATATTATTTATGGATTTTGAAAATCTTAAATTTACATTATTGCGCGCGCAATGTTTCGTTGGATTTTTATGTAATACAAATTTATATTTAATCTGAATAGAAGTTTAGGGATAAAAATATTTCGGATCCCATCAAAATGTGGGAAATTTTATTGAATTCTGTCTTCAACAGTTGGTTGAAATTATTAATCGTTGTCCTAGCTAGAAAATGGGCTGTACTTTTAACAAACTGTAAATGGGCTGTTGTAAATTCCATTAGAATTCAAAAAATGGGTTGTACATTCTTACAAAATGCAAATGGGCTATAAGTTCTCTGCCACACACTTGTGGGCCTACTAAGTGATGCTTCCCCTAAAAAAAATAAGTTGACGCGTATGCAAGGCTTTGTCAACTTATTATAGTCAACACACGGTTCTAGCAGCAGTGGCCGTTGGATGTCTATCCAACGGATGTCGTGCTTCTTCTTCAATCTCGGATATTCTTAGCTTCGGCCGCCCAAAAAATGATTCCTCCCCCTGACATCTGGAGCGCACCATTTGGGAGGCTGACCTGTGGGCTTACTAAGTTGGAGCGTACCAAGGGCTTTGTCAACTTAGTCAATATAAACGATTCTAGCTTCACAGATCGTACGATGTCCATCCAACGGCCGTAGTGCTTCTTCAACCTCTGGTCTTCTTGGTCCAGCCGCCCAAAGCAGCGCCGGTCGTGCCGCCTGCTCCTTCCCCCCATGGCCGGCTGTGCTGCCGCGGAGGCCTCACCGCCCCCATACTACTCCCACCGCTGGCCAGGCCATCCCTCCACTCACCCACACCCCCTGTTATTCTGCGGCGACGGCAGCCTCACACCGCAGCCAAACCAGTGAACCCTCGTACTCCTCTCCGCGCGGGCTTCAAATGTTGCGTCTTCCCCGTCTCCGCGTCGTCCCCTTCCCAGCGTCGCCGTCGTCCACCGCCCTGGTGCTCTCGGCGCGGCATGGTCAACGTGGTCAACGACCAACTTCCATTGGAAGAGTACTGTATGTGGAGAGGCTGACAGCTAGGTCCACGGCGGCCACAAGGAAGTGTCTCCTTATTACGCGCAAAATAATTATTCCTCCACCTAACAACAGGGACCCACCGGAAGGGCCACCTTATTTCGCGAAAAATGTTTCGCCCCTGACTGCTGGTACCCACCGGACGGGCCACCGTATTTCGCGAAAAAAGTGTTCCCCCTGCTGTCAGCTCGGACCCACCGGAAGTGCCTCTTTATTACGCACAAAAAAATGAATACTCCCCCTGCTAGCTGGGACTCACCTTGGTGGGAAGCTGACTTGTGGGCCTACTGAGTTGACGGGGACGGAGGGCTTTGTCAACTTAGTCAATATGAACGATTCTAGCTCTAGTGACCGTACAATGTCCATCCAACGGCCGTAGTGATTCTTCAACCTCTGGTCTTCTTGCTCCAGCCGCCCAAAGCAGCGCTGGTTGTGCCGCCTGCTCCTGCCTCCCGTGCCCGGCTGTGCTGCTGCAGAGGCCTCACCGCCTCCATACTACTCCCACCACTGGCCAGGCCATCCTTCCACTCCACTCACCCACACCCCTTGTTATTCTGCGCCGACAGCAGCACAGCCGAACCAGTGAACCCTCGTACTCCTCTCCGCATGGGCATCCACTACCGCATCTTCCCTGGCTCCGTGTCGTCCCCTTCCTAGGCTTCGCCATCGTCCACCGCCGTGGTGCTCTCGGCGCGGCATGGTCAATGTGGTCAACGACCGAATTCCAATGGAAGAATACTGTACGTGAAGAGGCTGACAGCTGGGTCCACGACAGCCGCAAGGAAGTGCCTCCTTATTATGCAGAAAATAATTATTCCTCCACCTGATAGCAGGGACCCACTGGATGGGCCACCAGTATTTCGTGAAAAAAACATTTGCCCCTGACTGCTGGGACCTACCCGATGGGCCACCGTATTTCGCGAAAAAAACGTTCCCCCTGCTGTCAGCTCGGACCCACCGGAAGTGCCTCCTTATTATGCACAAAAATATGAATACCTCCCTGCTAGCTGGGACTCGCCTTGGTGGGAGGCTCACTTGTGGGCCTACTAAGTTGACGGGGACGAAGGGCTTTGTCAACTTAGTCAATATAAACGATTCTAGCTCCAGTGACCGTACGATGTCTATCCAACGGCCGTAGTGCTTCTTCAACCTCTGGTCTTCTTGCTCCAGATGCCCAAAGCAGCGCCGGTCATGTCGCATGCTCCTGCTTCCCGTGGCTGGATGTGCTGTCGCGGAGGCCTCACCGCCCCTACTATTCCCACCGCTGGCCAGGCCCTGCGGCGACGGCAGCCTCACACCGCAGCCGAACCAGTGAACCCTCGTACTCCTCTCCACGCGGGCTTCCACTGTCGCGTCTTCCCTGGCTCCCCGTCGTCCCCTTCCTAGGCCTTGCCGTCATCCACCGCCCTGGTGCTCTCGGCGCGGCGTGGTCAACGTGGTCAAGGAACGACTTCCATCGGACATGGACTGTATGTGGAGAGGCTGACAGCTGGGTCCACGGCCGCAGCAAGGAAGTGCCTCCTTATTACGCGGAAAATAATTATTCCTCCACGTGACAGCGGGGACCCACCGGACGGGCCACAGTATTTCACAAAAAACGTTTCCCCCCTGACTGCTCGGACCCACTAGTTGCACCTTCGCACGCAAGGAAGTGCGTCCGGGCAAAAAAAATGATTTGCCCCCTGACTGCTGGGACCCACCAGCTACATCTTCGCACACAAGGAAGTGCGTCCGGGCAAAAAAAATTCGCCCCCCTGACTGCTGGGACCCACCAGCTACATCTTCGCACGCAAGGAAGTGCGTCCGGGCAAAAAAACAATTCGCCCCCCTGACTGCTAGGACCCACCAGCTACATCTTCGCACGCAAGGAAGTGCCTGACAGTCGGGACCCACCTGGTCAAAGCATACATACCATTGTCATTCTGGTCGCGAACGTGTATGTACATATATACTGGTGGATGTAGAGGCGTGCACGTGTCGTAGTAGAGGCGCGCACGTAGCATGTACACGTACGTACAACGGCGAGGGTGCAAGAAAGAAAATACGGCCACGTACGTACATACGGGCAGGGTCTCTAACGCCTATCGCGCATACGTACATGGCTGGGTCGGAACAGAGAAACATCGTCATCATCGTGTTCATGGGGAGCCAACCGGCTGGGTCGGAACGGAATGCGTGGTCGTGTTCATCGGGACGGCTTGGACGGAACAAGCGATGGAAACGAGGCCTGGCGTACCGCACAACGGAGGAAACGGCCTTGTGTTCGACCGGCCACGTTCGAAACAGGGTCCTGTTGATCGGGAGGGGCCTGGCATACCGCAAAACGGAGGAAACGGACCTGCTACGGTCGAAACGGGGGTCCTATTGATCGGGAGGGGTGTGGCGTACCGCAAAACGGACGAAACGGACTTGTGTTGGAGCGCTACGGTCGAAACGGGGGGGGAGGGGTGTGGCGTACTGCAAAATGGGACAACACAGGATATTGTTCATCTCCACCGTCGACCTCCTCCAACCTCCACGGGCTACCGTCGACCTCCTCCAGCCTCCACAGGCTCCTGTTCAT